>NW_013677368.1:2255-6193 GCF_000517525.1 Limulus polyphemus | reverse complement strand
GATACAACTACTCCATGAACACCTAGGTGTAACTATAATTACCGAATGTGTAACCACCATACTCATCATTAGTCTTGCTTGGGAAAACTACTCCATGAACACCTAGGTGTAACTATAGTTACCGTATTTATAACCATCATACTCATCTTTAGCCTTACTTGGTACAACTACTCCATGAAGTCCTCTCTAGTTACCGAATTTATAACCACCATACTCATCTATAGCCTTACTTGGTACAACTACTCCATGAACAGTTAGGTTTAACTCTAGCTTCCGAGTTTATAACCACCATACTCATCTTTAGCCTTACTTGATACAACTACTCCATGAACACCTAGATGTAACTCTAGTTACCGAATGTGTAACCACATACTCATCTTTAGCGTTATTTGTTACAACAACTCCACGAACACCTAGGTGTAACTCTAGTTACCGGTTTGGTATCTATAGTTATACCTAGGTGTTCATGGAGTAGTCGTGCCAAGTAAGCCTAAAGATGAGTATGGTGGTTATAAATTCGGAAACTAAAGTTACACCTAGGTGTTCATGGAATAGTTGTACAAAGTAAGCCTAAAGATGAGTATGGTGGTAATAAATTTGGTAACTATAGTTATACCTAGGTGTTCATGTAGTAGTTGTACCAAGTAAGGCTAAAAATGAATATGGTGGTTATAAATTCTGTAACTAGAGTTACACCTAAGTTTTCATGTAGTAGTTGTACCAAGTAAGGCTAAAAATGAATATGGTGTTTATAAATTCTGTAACTACAGTTACACCTAGGTTTCATTGAGTAGTTGTACCAAGTAAGGCTAAAGATGATTATGATGGTTATAAATTCGGTAACTGTAATAACACCTAGGTGTTTATGGAGTAGTTGTACCAAGTAAGGCTAAAAATGAGTATGGTGGTTGTAACTTTGGTAACTATAGTTACAGCTACGTGTTCGTGTAGTTCTTGTACCAAATAACGCTAAGGAAGAGTATAGGGGTTAAACATTCGCTAACTAGAGTTACACCTAGGTTTTCATGGAGTAGTTGTCCCAAGTAAGGCTAAAGATGAGTATGGTGGTTATAAGTTAGGAAACCAGAGAGACACCTAGGTATTCGTGGAGTTGTTGTACCAAGAAAGGCTAACGTTGAGTATGATGGTTATAAATTCGGTAACTATAGTTACACCTAGGTGTTTTTAGAGTGGTTGTACCAAGTAAGGCTAAAAATGAGTATGGTGGTCATATATTCGGTGACTATAGTTACACCTAGGTGTTTATGGAGTATTTGTACCAAGTAAGGCTAAAGATGAGTATGTTGGATATAAATTCGGTAACTATAGTTACACCTAAATATTTATGGAGTAGTTGTACCAAGTAAGGCGAAAATGAGTATGGTGGTTATAAATTCTGTAACTAGAGTTACACCTAGGTGTTTATGTAGTTACACCTAGGTGTTCGGGGAGTTGTTGTACCAAATAACGCTAAAGATGAGAATGGTGGTTAGAAATTCGGCAACTTGAGTTACACCTAGGTGTTCGTGGAGTTGTTTTACCAAAGAACGCTAAAGATGAGTATGGTGGTTAAAAATTCGGTAACTATAGTTATACCTAGGTTTTCATGGAGTGGTTGTGCCAAGTAAGGCTAAAGATGAGTATAATGGTTACACATTCGGTAACTAGAGTTACACCTAGTTGTTCAAGGAGTAGTTTTACCAAGTAAGGCTAAAGATGAGTATGATGGTTATAAATTCTGTAACTAGAGTTACACGTAAGTGTTCATGAAGTAGTTGTACCAAGTAAGGCTAAAGATGAATATTGTGGTTATAAATTCGGTAACTAGAGTTACGCCTAAGTGTTCATGGAGTAGTTGTACCAAGTAAGGCTAAAGATAAGTATGGTGGTTATAAGTTCTTTAACTGGAGTTACACCTACGTGTTCGTGGAGTTATTGTACCAAATAACGCTAAAGATGAGCATGGGGGTTATACATTCGGTAACTAGAGTAACACCTAGGTGTTTATGGAATAGTTGTACCAAGTAAGCCTAAAGATGAGTATGGTGGTTATAAATTGGGAAACTAGAGTTACACCTAAGTGTTCATGGAGTAGTTGTACCAAGAAAGCCTAAAGATTAGTGTGGTGGTTATAAATTCTGAAACTATAGTTACACCTAGGTGTTTATGGAGTATTTGTACCAAGTAAGGCTAAAAATGAGTATGGTGGTTATATATTCGGTGACTATAGTTACACCTAGGTGCTTATGGAGTATTTGTACTAAGTAAGACCGAAGATGAGTATGGTGGTTTTAAATTTCGTAACTATAGTTACACCTAAGTGTTCATGGAGTAGTTGTACCAAGTAAAGCTAAAGATGAGTATGGGTGATATAAATTCGGTAACTATAGTTACACCTAAATATTTACGGAGTAGTTGTACCAAGTAAGGCTAAAATGAGTATGGTGTTTATAAATTCTGTAACTAGAGTTACACCTAGGTGTTTATGTAGTAATTGTACCAAGTAAGGCTAAAGATGAGTATGGTGGTTATAAATTCTGTAACAAGAGTTACACCTAAGTGTTCATGGAGTGGTTGTACCAAGTAAGGCTAAAGATGAATATGGTGGTTATAATTTCTGACTCTAGAGTTACACGTAGGTTTCATGGAGTAGTTGTATCAAGTAAGGCTCAAGATGAGTATGGTGGTAATTAATTCGGTAACTAGAGTTACACCTACGTGTTCGTGGAGTTGTTGTACCAAATAACGCTAAAGATGAGTATTGGGTTATAAATTCAGTAACTAGTTACACCTAGGTGTTCAAAGAGTAGTTGTGCCAAGTAAGGCTAAAGATGAGTATGGTGGTTATAAATTCTGTAACTAGAGTTACACCTAGGTATTCGTGGAGTTGTTGTTCCAAATAACGCTAAAGATGAGTAATGTGGTTACAAATTTTTATAACCAACATACTCATCTTTAGCCTTACTTGTTACACTACTCCATGAACACCTAGGTGTAACTCTGGTTACCGAATTTATAACCACCATACTCATATTTAGCCTTACTTGGTACAATTCCTCCATGAACACTTAGGTGTAACTATAGTTACCATATTTATAACCACCATACTCATCTTGAGCCTTAATTTGTACAAATACTCAATAAACACCTAGGTGTAACTATAGTCACCGAATATATAACCACCATACTCATTTTTAGCATTACTTGGTACAACCACTCCAAAAACACCTACGTGTAACTATAGTTACCGAATTTATAACCATCATACTCAACTTTAGCCTTACTTGGCACAACTACTCTTTAACACCTAGGTGTAACTAGTTACTGAATGTGTAACCTAATACTCATCTTTAGCGTTATTTGGTACAACCACTCCATGAACACGTAAGTGTAACTCTAGTTACCAAATTTATTACCACCATACTCATCTTTAGCCTTACTTGGTACAACCACTCCAAAAACACCTACGTGTAACTATAGTTACCGAATTTATAACCATCATACTCAACTTTAGCCTTACTTGGCACAACTACTCTTTAACACCTAGGTGTAACTAGTTACTGAATGTGTAACCTAATACTCATCTTTAGCGTTATTTGGTACAACCACTCCACGAACACCTAGGTGTAACTCTAGTTACCGAATTTATAACCACCATACTCATCTTTAGCCTTACTTGGTACAACTACTCCATGAAACCTAGGTGTAACTCTAGTTACAGAATATATAACCACCATATTCATCTTTAGCCTTACTTGGTACAACTACTCCATGAACACTTGCATGTAACTCTAGTTACTGAATTTATAACCACCATATTTATCTTTAACCTTACTTGGTACATCTAATCCGTGATCACTTAGGTGTAACTCTGGTTTCCGAATTTATAACCACCATATTCATCTTTAGCCTTACTTGGTACAACTACTTCATGAACA
>NW_013677368.1:0-2245 GCF_000517525.1 Limulus polyphemus | reverse complement strand
ACATGCAAGTGTTCATGAAGTAGTTGTACCAAGTAAGGCTAAAGATGAATATGGTGGTTATAAATTCGGAAACCAGAGTTACACCTAAGTGATCACGGATTAGATGTACCAAGTAAGGTTAAAGATAAATATGGTGGTTATAAATTCAGTAACTAGAGTTACATGCAAGTGTTCATGAAGTAGTTGTACCAAGTAAGGCTAAAGATGAATATGGTGGTTATATATTCTGTAACTAGAGTTACACCTAGGTTTCATGGAGTAGTTGTACCAAGTAAGGCTAAAGATGAGTATGGTGGTTATAAATTCGGTAACTAGAGTTACACCTAGGTGTTCATGGAGTAGTTGTATCAAGTAATTCTAAAGATGAGTATGGTGGTTATAAATTCGCAAACTAGAGTTACACCTTGGTGTTCATGGAGTAGTTGTACCAAGAAAGGCTAAAGATGAGTATGGTGGTTATAAATTCGGTAACTAGAGTTACACCTAGTTGTTCATGGAGTAGTTGTAACAAGTAAGGCTTAAGATGAGTATGATGGTTACGAATTCTGTAACTAGAGTTACACCTAGGTGTTTATGGAGTAATTGTACCAAATAAGGCTAAAGATGAGTATGGTGGTTATAAATTCGGTGACTATAGTTACACATAGGTGTTTATGGAGTATTTGTACCAAGTAAGGCTAAAGATGAATATCGTGGTTATAAATTCTGTAACTAGAGTTACACGTAGGTTTCATGGAGTAGTTGTACCAAGTAAGGCTAAAGATGAGTATGGTGGTTATAAATTCGGTAACTAGAGTTACACCTAGGTGTTCGTGGAGTTGTTGTACCAAATAACGCTAAAGATGAGAATTGTGGTTAGAAATTCGGTAACTTGAGTTACACTTAGGTCTTCGTGGAGTTGTTGTACCAAATAACGCTAAAGATGAGTATGGTGGTTATAAATTCGGTAACTATATTTATACCTAGGTGTTCATCGAGTAGTTGTGCCAAGTAAGGCTAAAGATGAGTATGTTGGTTACATATTCGGTAAAACGAGTTACACCTAGTTGTTCATGGAGTAGTTGTACCAAGTAAGGCTAAAGATGAGTGTGATGGTTATAAATTCGTAGACTAAAATTACACCTAGATATTCATGGAGTAGTTGTACCAAGTAAGGCTAAAGATGAATATGGTGGTTATAAATTCTGTAACTAGAGTTACACCTAAGTGTTCATGGAGTAGTTGTACCAAGTAAGGCTAAAGATGAATATGGTGGTTATAAATTCTTTAACTAGAGTTACATGTAAGTGTTCATGAAGTAGTTGTACCAAGTAAGGCTAAAGATGAATATGGTGGTTATAAATTCGGTAACTATAGTTACACCTAAGTGTTCGTGGAGTAGTTGTACCAAGTAAGGCTAAAGATGAGTATGGTGGTTAAAAGTTCTGTAACTAGAGTTACACCTAGGTTTCATGGAGTAGTTGTACGAAGTAAGGCTAAAGATGATTATGGTGGTTATAAATTCCGTAACTAGAGTTAAACCTACGTGTTCGTGGAGTTATAGTACCAAATAACGATAAAGATGAGTATGGTGGTTATGAATTCGGAAACTAGAGTTACACCGAGGTGTTTATGGAGTAGTTGTACCAAGTAAGCCTAAAGATGAGTATGGTGGTTATAAATTCGGAAACTAGAGTTACACCTAGGTGTTCCTGGAGTAGTTGTACCAAGTAAGGCTAAAGATGAGTATGATGGTTATAAGTTATAAGTTATAAGTTATTATAGGTGTTTTTGGAGTAGTTGTACCAAGTAAGGCTAAAGATGAGTATGATGGTTAAAAATTCTGTAACTAGAGTTACAACTAGGTTTCATGGAGTAGTTGTACGAAGTAAGGCTAAAGATGAGTATGGTGATTTTAAATTTGGTAACTAGAGTTACACCTACGTGTTCGTGGAGTAGTTGTACCAAGTAAGGCTAAAGATGAGTATGGTGGTTAAACATTCTGTAACTAGAGTTACACCTAGGTTTCATGGAGTAGTTGTACGAAGTAAGGCTAAAGATGAGTATGGCGATTATAAATTTGGTAACTAGAGTTACACCTACGTGTTCGTGGAGTAGTTGTACCAAGTAAAGCTAAAGATGAGTATGTTGGATATAAATTCGGTAACTACAGCTACATCTAGGTATTTATGGAATAGTTGTACCAAGTAAGGCTAAAGATGAGTATGGTGGTTATAAATTCGGTAACTAGAGTTACACCTACGTG
>NW_013677367.1:9194-12927 GCF_000517525.1 Limulus polyphemus | reverse complement strand
AGTTTTTTCTGGAACTTATTCTTTTAGTCAATACAACGGATTACATGGTTCCCGTATTCTCATCTGACTTGACAATCATCTCCCAGAGCAAAGACCAAAGCAATAGATAGGCAAAGACAGCAGTAGAAGGTAGATCATGGACAGTAATGGATCTTTGGTGTTATCCATCGAAAAATAACAAAATGTACAATTACACTATTTCATTATTTCAGCATAAAGTTATAGGGTGGTTTTTTTTAGTAATAAATTGGATATTTCTGAAAACGTATGTTAGTGGATATAAATGATCTGTTGCGTTAGGTAAGAGATAAAATAAAAATTTGTAGAATAATTTGGCATAACTTTAAAAATTCCTCCCAACAGCGTATCGATACCCCAACAATGACTCTCCTGAAAATGATAAAAAAATAAACGTGTAATTATATTACTTTACACTCCATTGTTAACTTCTCAAAGCAATATTCAGAGCTATTAATTTGTGTTTGTTTGGTTTGTTATGGATTTCGCGCATAGCTACACGAGGGCTATCTGCGCTAGCCCTCCCTAATTTAGCAGTGTAAGAATAGAGAGAAGGCAGCTAGTCATCACCACCCACCGTCAGCTCTTGGGCTACTCTTTTTAGTAACGAATAGTGGGATTGACCGTCACATGATAACGCCCCCACGGCTGAAAGGGAGAGTATGTTTGGTGTGACGGGGATTCGAACCAGCGACCCGAGTGATTTGTGAAAGCTTAAATTTCATTTCATCTGTTTTTATTTTAAAACAATCAGTTTCTTATAGCATGATGAATAATATAAACTTCTAGTTAAGTCCAGCCACGTGTCAAATTATGCTTAGTTGCATCACGTCAACGTCAGAGGGCGACATTTCAAGTTTTAACTGAGAAAGTTAGAACCTACCTAAACAGGTACTTTAAATTAACTATATAAAGATTCTTGTGGTTTGTCGTGTACAGAGTATTTTAAATAAGAAAAACATTTCGTCCGCCTATGATCACGAAAAAATTAACATTGCATTGTTACAAACCAACGTTTTCACATATTTCATCTAAGCGCGTTACAAGGTAATTTGTCCCAATTACTTGAGGTTTGCTGGTCTATTAGTCCTTGCTCTGCACTCCTCCCTATTCCGAGTTAGAGCTACATTCACACTACATTTTCCACTTCCTCCCTCAGTACATTCCACTGTCATATTTATCAATCTCCTGTCCTCTTCCTTTCCACTTTCATATTTATCAATTTCCTGTCCTCTTCCTTTCCACTGTCATATTTATCAATCTCCTGCTATCATACTCTCCTTCTCTTCTTTCCAGATGACCGAGCGAGTTTATCTTTTCTTCTCCATAAGTGTTCCTGAATGGTTTCGTTGTTGATGCATTCTTTCTTTGTCATCACTGTCATCCACCTCCACATCTGTATCTTCGCCATGTTCTTCATCTGCTCCTCTTTCTCTCTTAAACTCCAAAATTCAGAAATAAATTAGAATATGATGAGTTTTAATAAACCAAAGATTGTGAGATTTGCAATCAATTTTAATATACCTTACGTCACCTGTGTAATACCATCGCTAGAGGATAAGACGGGGTTGTATTTTCTATTCTCTGACTTCTACTAGAGAGTACGAGATATTTGTATTCATCTATGCTTTGCCTCGTCCTCTACTCTTTTTTACACTGTTAACAAAATTCAGTAAAAATATTTAATTCCGTAATTTTACATCTGCTGTCCTGTAAATATATAGCTTAAAAATAAACGTATGTAAACACTGAATTTTAGGCTTCTAAAACATAAGACCGATTATAGATAGCCACAGAGGCGCCATATCGTCCAAGTGAATTCAAAAATGTAACAAAGGGCGATAAAGTGGAACCACAACTGGTCAACAAGATTTATTATTTATTGGTGAAAGAAATCGTCTCTTGCTGGAACAGCAGTATGTTTAATGACTTACAACGCTGAAATACGGTTCTATTCCCCGCAGGGGGCCACAACGTACAGCACCATTGTGGCTTTGTTTTAACAAAGGAAACAAGTCTCTTTACGATGATCCAGGTGAGTCATACAAGCTATAATCAAATTGTGTTTACAAGTCTCTTTACGATGGTCCAGGTGATTCACACAAGCTATAATCAAATTGTGTTTACAAGTCTCTTTACGATGGTCCAGGTGATTCATACAAGCTATAATCAAATTGTGTTTACAAGTCTCTTTACGATGGTCCAGGTGATTCCCACAAGCTATAATCAAATTGTGTTTACAAGTCTCTTTACGACGGTCCAGGTGATTCATACAAGCTATAATCAAATTGTGTTTACAAGTCTCTTTACGATGGTACAGGTGATTCATACAAGCTATAATCAAATTGTGTTTACAAGTCTCTTTACGATGGTCCAGGTGATTCACACAAGCTATAATCAAATTGTGTTTACAAGTCTCTTTACGATGGTCCAGGTGATTCATACAAGCTATAATCAAATTGTGTTTACAAGTCGCTTTACGATGGTCCAGGTGATTCACACAAGCTATAATCAAATTGTATTTACAAGTCGCTTTACGATGGTCCAGGTGAGTCATACAAGCTATAATCAAATTGTGTTTAGCCAATTAATGACTCCCATAGTTAATAGTTTTAGTCAGTGGGTAGCACAGCGGTATGTCTGCGGACTTACAACGCTAGAATCCGGGTTTCGATACCCGTGGTGGGCAGAGCACAGATAGCCCAATGTGTAGCTTTGTGCTTAACTTCAAACAAACAAACAAAATGAAGGGCTTTAAGTTATATAAGTTAGCTCTTTTTCTAAATCACGTGTCCCTTTATAATAGGCCCGGCATGGCCAAGTGGTTAGGGAGCTCGACTCGCAATCTGCGCGTCACGGGTTCGAATCCTCGTCACACAAAACATGCTCGCCCTTTCAGCCGTGGGGGCATTATAATGTGACGGTTAATCCCACTATTCGTTGGTAAAATAGTAGCCCAAGAGTTGGCGGTGAGTGGTGATGACTAGCTGCCTTCCATCTAGTCTTACACTGCTAAATTATGGACGGCTAGCGCAGATAGCCCTCGTGTAGCTTTGCGCGAAATTAAAAACAAACCCTTTATAATATATAGCTTGATAGTTTAGAATTCATCTTTGTCTATTATCTGAAACTAATATGAAATGGCTAAAACTGACATGATGAAAAAAACAAGAGGGAATTCTCAATAGCCGCGGCACTTGAAATTCTTTTAAGCAGGATAAGAGTAAATTAATCTATGAGACTATTTTTTTTCCTTTTTATTAGCTATATTTTCGTGCGCCAGCAATATCAAGCGTGGGGCGAGTGTATACACGATTCTATTTTATCACGCATCCAGATCTCTACCAGCCTACCCTCAAATCGAAATTCTTTTAGGCAGGATTAGAGTAAATTCATCTATGAGACCCTTCTCAAATACGTGAATCGAAATGGTTTGATCTCGTAAGTCCAAAACTGTAATTAGATCTCAAATCGGTCATGAGATGCCGGAGCTATGAGCTAATAGTTTGCACTTAGAAAAAAAAAAAAAAAAGCTCAGAGCCATTCTTTGAGCCGCTATGTCGCGGCTAGAAAAATTAAGATGTCAACGTTTTGGTAAAACATTTTTCTTCGTGTCCTGATATGAGTTTATTAACCAAAAATTTAGCTGGCTTTGTAGCTTCTATCACGTTGTACCTGTATTTATTTATTTCTCTCTTACCAACTTAAAGTCAAG
>NW_013677367.1:0-8502 GCF_000517525.1 Limulus polyphemus | reverse complement strand
AATACGTATGGGTTAGTTTGGGCAAGTATATCCCACGTGCTCCCCCCAAGACGTTGTAATGAAGTACGTGTGGGTTAGTTTGGGCAAGTATATCCCACGTGCTCCACCCAACACAATGAAGAAACGGTAATGAAATACGTATGGGTTAGTTTGAGCAAGTATATCCCGCGTGCTCCACCCAACACAATGAAGACACGGTAATGAAATACGTATGGGTTAGTTTGAGCAAGTATATCCCGCGTGCTCCACCCAAGACGTGGTAATGAATGACTTTTTGATTAGTTTCAGCGTGTATTAGAAGTTGTTATGTTTCATTGAGGATTTAGCGTGTATTAAACAAAATCATTGCTTAAAGCGTTAGTTTTGATCCATCAGTTCTACTAAGTAGTGTATTACGTACAATGTGGTAGTTTGTTTTTAAACTATTCATCTGCTTATTGTTTTATCATTAAAAATGTTCTCCTCTACCAGACTAGTAAAATATAATACGACAAAAATTTCAGTTCACAAAATTAATTTAGTTTACATCGAAATATCTGTTGCTCAAGCAACTGGTGATATAAATAGTGTCTACATTACTACTATATCTTTGTTTGTTTAGAGTTAAGCACAAAGCTACACAATGGGCTATCTGTGCTCTTCCCACCATGGGTATCGAAACCCGGGTTCTAGCGTTGTAAGTCCGCAGACACACCGCTGTGCCACTGGGGGGCACTACTATATCTATCGTACTCTAGTCGGCCTGATGAGTCGCGGTATTGCGCGAAAGGCCCTCTCGGCACTGGATATAGTAGATACAGTATATTCATATATTATTTTCACTCTTCTTCACCTTCACTTATAAGTTTTTGTAACCGTTTAATGTTATACGCCGATTTTTTTTTTGATTTTTTGAATGATTTATTCCAACTAAAAACATATTTATTTTATGTAGTGTTAAGGAAATTCAAAATTTTGGGAGTTAAACTATATTTACAGTTAAATGTTTATTCAAACATGTTAATGACAGGTTTGACATAATCCTTTCTTTTGTTTCAGTGGATTAATATATTTTAACAAGATTTACAGGCATTACTTTCCTCAAGAAACTTTGAGTAAATCCACCAGAGAAATCTGTAAAAGTTTACAGTTTTACTTACCATCTTAACCTTTGTATAGTTTTATTTATATAATATTGTGTTTATTCTTTGCTTAGATTAAAAATCTATTTATATTATTTTGATAAATTCCTTTTTTTCAATATTTTTATACTGAAAATGTACAACACAAGTATCGTTTTATTTATTTAATGTTGTGTTTATTCGTTCCTCAGATTGAAATATACTTATAACAATTTAATAAATTGTTTGTTAAATGTTTTTATTATAAAAAGGAACAAGAATGATGGTTACATAAAATGAGTTGATCTTATTAATACACTTACACCGTGACTGCTTCAAGAAGTGATTATTTGTGGAGATGTATATTAAATAATATTAGTTGACCTACTGTATACATACAAAACAATTCCTAACTATGTCTTACTCATCATCTCAGAGCGTCAGAATAGAGAAATAATTATGAACTTTGCTACAAGAATATGTTGAATTCTAGAACAGATCCACAACCATCCAACTTTTTGTGCTGGTGTTTGTTTCTGTTTAACGTGATCGAATGTCCACAGTTACCATCGGAGATGGCTTTCAGAGATTAATGCCGTACGTCTTTACTATTTTAGAAATTTATCAACATCTTGTGACGACTGGAATTGTTGAGTTTCACACATCTTGTGACGACTGGAAATTGTTGAGTTTCACACATCTTGTGATAACTGGAAATTGTTGAGTTTCACACATCTTGTGACGACTGGAAATTGTCGAGTTTCACACATCTTGTGACGAATGGAAATTGTTGAGTTTCACACATCTTGTGACAATTGGAAATTGTTGAGTTTCACACATCTTGTGACAACTGGAAATTGTTGAGTTTCACACATCTTGTGACGACTGGAAATTTTTGAGTTTCACACATCTTGTAACAACTGGAAATTGTCGAGTTTCACACATCTTGTGACGACTGGAAATTGTTGAGTTTCACATGTACAGCTCATTGGAAGAGAGAAAACTCAAACGTGATACTTTACTTATAATATTTTACGTTATTACGTTTCTTATACTGAACATATGAATGAGATATAGAAAGTTCAGCTTAAGCCTTCCACCACCAGAGGGGGTGTTCGGACGATCCTATTAAATCTCATAATATAAAAAGGTTGCACTTATGTTTGTAATATTCAGATAATAATAGCATACAAGCTATTATTTACAATGGCAAAACACGCAAAACAGCTGTAGACTATAGATGAAAAATAAAATAAAATGCCGAGTTCTTGAAACAGGAAATTAAGTTTTCAGTCACTCGTGTAAAAAAGGGAAAAGGTTAACTACGAATATTTCACCATAATCTTTATTTATTGTTACTTATAAAAAAAGGTAATATTTTAGTATAGAGTGAAGGAAGCAGATAAACCTAAATCACACGAGATTAATAACAACACAAGACATCGTGTTTCTAATAAATTAACAAGCGATGGAGTTAATTTTTTATATACTGATTCGTATTAAATAATTAATGTTGGTTAAACTTCTACATAAAATAACTCGTAATATTCCACAGAAAATAAGGAAACTGTAAAAAAAAAAAGCAACATCATTTCAAGCGCTGTAACTTAAATACAGTAAGTAACAGTATAACAAATAGAATAAACCGAGAATTGAATTTTGAGCAAATAAAACATAAAAAAAATTCAAAAGAATATAGATGGACGCACCTCATGCAGAGAACCCAGTAAGTAACAAAACCGTAGTGATAACATGAACGGAACTGGACCATTAACATATAAATTACTATTCCAAGAAATATAGATAACAAAACCAGCTAAAAAAGTTTCATATAAATCGTTATTCTAAGCCTACTTTTTTGCACACGGCCACTGCTGTGTTATACATCCTATAATTTTTAGTGTCACCTTCTTTTCATAGAATAAATATATATATCGCATTTTTCTAATAAATGTCAGTAATTTATCTGTTGAGAGAAGTTTTTCTCAAAAAATATTGAAATTATATTTTTTAGTTTAATAATAGATTTCAAATTTAAATGGGAATACGTTAGATAGTATTCAGTCTCTCGAGCCCGGCATGGCCAAGTGGTTAGGGCGCTCGACTCTCAATCTATGGATCGTGAGTTCGAATCCCCGTCCTACCAAACGTAGCGGCGTTATTAAGTGACGGTCAATCCTACTATTCGTTAGTAAAATAATAGTCCGATAGTTGGCGATGATGACTAATTGTCTTCCCTCTGCTAAATTAGGGACGGCTCGTGTAGCTTTGCGCGAAATTCAAACAATTATGATTAAAAATTTAGGAAATTTAATGCCACTCGCAACGTTTTATTTTTTTTTTTTTGCTCTGAATTTAACATAGATAGACCAACATTTTCTGTTTACTTACCTATTTAAACTCGAACAATGTATCGTAGTAGTTACAAAATACCTTTACTTTTAATATTAATTTCAATATTTGGATTGGAATATTTATTTAAACTCTCATGCAAAATTATCATTGTTATTTTAGTTATCGCTTCAATGAAAATTTTTCGTAAATAGTTGAGAAACGAATTATTATTAGTTCACGATATATTATCTAGTGAAAATATTGTTTATTTTTATAATAAAAAGTATTTCAAGAATACTTTGCTGTATAATTTTATTCATTTTAAGTTTTATTTCCTTATTTAATAATGATAGTGTTGTTATTTATTGGGTAATTAGTCAATACACTTAGAAGTTAAAAGACATATTTGTAAAACAAAAACAAATAAACATTGATTCCTACGAAATAGCTAGCAATTGTGACCTCGAGCGTGCTAATAAGGCCGCGCTAATGTCACCATTCACTAAAGAGGAAAATTCAGTTGACAACAGTTACTTACTAGGCAAGATTACTTATAGCTAAGTTCCCCGGTGGTTCAGCGCTAAATTTACTGACGTACCACGCTGAAATCAGGGGTTCGATTCACTGATTCCGGCAGAACGCATATAATCACTGTTGCGTCTTACTAATCTACATCAGAGTTAAACCAGTTTCCTTCGTCAGTTGCAAACTGCCTTTGTATCAATGACTTTTAACATTCAAACCCATTAGTAAACATTTTTTACCACCAACTGGGATTGCATGAAAATCTGGAACTCCACTTGGGAGGCGCATTGATACTGTAGTGCTAGAAATAAATATCTTAGGACTTGTTAATGCGAGTGAGATTAATTTGATTGCTTACATAAGGCATCCAATAGCTAACGTACTGCAGATTCTCTCTCTTAAGTTCTTGGGGAGCAAATGATTGCTATTTACTAAGTTCTTGGAGAGCAGATTGTTATTTACTAAGTTCTTGGAGAGCAGATGATTGTTATTTACTAAGTTCTTGGAGAGCAGATGATTGTTATTTACTAAGTTCTTGACGAGCAGATGATTGTTATTTACTAAGTTCTTGAAGAGCAGATGATTGTTATTTACTAAGTTCTTGGCGAGCAGATGGTTGTTATTTATTAAGTTCTTGGAGAGCAGATGATTGTTATTTACTAAGTTCTTGGAGAGCAGATGATTGTTATTTACTAAGTTCTTGGAGAGCAGATGATTGTTATTTACTAAGTTCTTGGCGAGGAGATGACTGTTATTTACTAAGTTCTTGGGGAGCAGATGATTATTATTTACTGCAGATTATACAATCAAAGATGAATCATGGGTCTTTAGTTTGCACTTCTGTCAGGGATTCTTCATTAAAAAATGCTTAATCTTGTGCTTTAGAAGGATAACTAGCAATGTCAATGGGTTTTCTGCACTTTTCTAATTTAGAGTTTGTACACTTTCATTCAATATTTTCAAGTAGACAGCCTTGTTATATGTAGCATCCCACATGCCATTCTGTCCCTATGCTTTCGTGGACTATGCATTTCTGTAAATGGATGGTCTGGTATTTCTTTATTTGATCTTAAGTATTCGTTCGGTAAGCCTTCAGTGAATGAGCCTGGTCCTTTGATGTAGTTATTGAGTCTGACAATCAGCTTGCTATTGTTTCTGTCTTTGATCGGTTTCTGAACCATCTTAAGATTTTGTATAAAACTAACATTTGAATTCACAAGAGAAGTAACCATTGTCCCTCAGACCGCGTATCAACAGGTTTTGAGGAATGTTTCTATAGGAAGAGTTACCAATAGGGCGGTAGAAGTCAAACCTTGATTCTATCGATATTAGAACAAAAACCCTCGTCAGTTTCACCCAGTCTCTAGTACTGAACTACTGACGAGAGAGAAGACAGCCAGTCGGTAGTGATCACCGCCTTAAAGTCGTTGTACAACTCTTTGAATCGAACAAAGGGTTGATTGACAATTTCATAACATCCACACAGCTGAAAGCGCAGAGTTTGTTTTCTTAACAGCATCACGTCACAAATCTTGGACATTTCGAAAAGTAGTCCGACAAGCCATCCATTAGACCAAGCCCTCCCCTCCCCCAAAGTACTACCGAAAAGTCTCAAAAAAAGTAACAGTAGAAGCTCAGACTACAGCTGTTATATGATCATGCTTGAAAAATAATAAAAAAAGTATTTGTTTTTTAAAGGCCAAATATATCTGGAATCAAAATGTCAACAACAAGATATACATTTTCTAAATGTTGTTGTTTTCTCAGTGCAAAACTATACAATAGGCTATCTGCACACACACGCTGCACGGCAGGGAATCGAACCCTGGATTGTAAACTTGTCATTTTTTTAAATAACGGGCTGCCAAAACATTTTCAGAAGAAAACGAAAGAAATGGACGTAGCTTTAGTCATAACACACCTTAAACAAATATAGAAATACTTAGCAACAGACATTCGAGAAAATAGGACTCGTTCATAACACACCCTAAACAAATATAGAAATACTTAGCAACAGACATTCGAGAAAATAGAACTCGTTTTAAAAAACATTGACGAACTGTAAAGATTGTACAAATAATTACATCAATTTCTCAGATTTTTCAGAATTCGGTTTTATTTAATAATGAATAATTGATTCCGTTTGTTAGTTTAAACAGTTCAAGTTTTCAGCTAAATTCACGTGATGAAAGTTAGGAGACTAGTTACACGAATTCCAAGAAAAACTTCCCAGCTCTGCGATAAGAATGTGAAATACGGTTCATTTAATAGAAAGCAGAATGGAGAAAAAAAAATACATCACTAAGTTCGTACCCTGTGAACTACTGCACGCAAAAGAAACGTTATGTTCGAGATAGCTAACCGATATACATAAGCAACGTTGATTTATTGCAACGGCTGTAGCGGAGTCATAATCTATGGTAGTGTCGTAAATAATCAGTCAACATCAACATGTATTTCATTTGTTACTTAAAAAACGACGTATTCAGTTAACGGTACACATTCAGGCCACATCTCCAGCTCTTCACATGGCTATTAGTAACAGCTGCAAGTTTTTATTTGAATTATTCAAAGATCAAATCGAAGTATGTCTCATTTTGCAGAATATATAGAAGCTTTTAGAAATGTAAACACCACTGTGAAGACGGTTAATGCGATGATTTACACAACTCTCTTTGTACGGCAGAGGAAAAACGTGATTTGTTTTGAAAACAGGAACTTTATGCTGGATCATCGGATAAATGTCACTTGGAAGGCCCGTGTATCACGACTGTATATGTCATCTTCTCCATCATGCCGCTATATTCCCCCCCTTTCCCCTCTTTTCTCATAATCTTGGGCCCACTTTTTTTTTCTGATTGTGTTTCTACCATCTATTACGCAGTGTTTGTCTGTCGAATTTGTCGCTGAAAGTGGGAGGATCCCCTGTGGGTTGGTCTGAGTGCAGTGGTTGTCCTGGTGTAGAACTAACCGGAAATGGTCGATCTACTGGGAATGATGCCATATGTCACAGCAGGAGGGGTTTGCCTAACTTTCGTTTCTTGAAGGGATTGATACAGTTTATAAATATGGAGCACCATGCATTCCTTCCGATTCAAACCTTTGAGATAAAAATGGAAGAAAAAAATCAATAATTCAAAGACAATAACGTTTTTTTTTCATGCTTTAGAAAATCTTCAAATGTTATCATTGATCATATCAGCACTTTACAAAGTTCTTAACGTGTACGTCACGTAAGTACGTGCTGAACGACAGATAAAGATGGCAGCATTCTCGTAAATGTTAAAAAACACTCAATAAAATCTAACGAGAATACTGCCATCTTTATCTGTCGTTCAGCACGTACTTACCAATATGTAGATTTGATTGATGTTTTTAACATTTTAGAATACATTTTTTCATTCTTTAATAACGTTCAATGTGCAACACATGAGCACATGAGTACACATTCTCCAAAGTGAGTCTTCCCTCTTACATTTGAACCTTGATTGCTGATCGATTATTTCATTTTTAATCCTGTTTACATAATTTGTGTTAGCTTTAGAAACTAAACACTGCCTTTACTTTAACGTTTCAATAAATGGTTTTATAGTCGGTACTCAATTCCAAATGTTTACCCTTATATATATCCTAGATGTTACCCTTAAAATCGATAACCTTTTAATTTTTTATTTTTAATATTACAAGCTTTAGTTAAACCTAATCAAAGTTAATTTAATATCCGGAATTCAAAACAAGGAATGATCAGAAAATCACGAGAATTGCAAGTTGCTTTAGTTGAGAAACTAAATAAAGTTACAAATAAAGTTTTAACGTTCTATAAACAAACTAAAACTTTTGAATACAAAGTCCAAGCTCTACGTTTCAATATAAAGATAGATTCGAGTGCTCAAAAATAATAATTTTGAACACTAGGAGGCATGTTTATATTGAACTTAAAACTGAGAAGAGTTTCACTTATTCTTTGGAACTATGGAGGACTTTTTGGATTAAACACTGCAAATTTTGTTATTGAACTATTGAGCTTTATTGGATGATTTTCTGAAGAACAGAGATTTGTACATTTTATAGAAAATAAATCTTCGGTCATTGTGTTTAATATTAAATTTTACTTATGCTAAACACTTATATTTATGTGTATTGAACACGTTATGCTAAACACTTATATTTATGTGTATTGAACAGGATAACTTTGTTTTTCTACTAAGCACTGGAGTTTTGATAATTATTTTTAGCACTGGAAGTACCGTTGTTTTTTGTGTTAGACTCTGAATCTATGGTTATTGCGTGTTCAATACACATAAATAATATAGTGTTTAGCATAGCGTGTTCAATACACATAAATAATATAGTGTTTAGCATAGCGTGTTCAATACATATAAATAATATAATGTTTAGCATAATGTGTTCAATACACATAAGTATAATAGTGTTTATCATAACGTGTTCAATACACATAAATAATATAGTGTTTAGCATAATGTGTTCAATACATATAAATATCATAGTGTTTAACATAACGTGTTCAATACATATAAATATC
>NW_013677366.1:12823-14073 GCF_000517525.1 Limulus polyphemus | reverse complement strand
CAAAGTGTAGGATGCAAAATTGGTACACTACTCTGTGATGGACAAACCACAAATAAAAAAAAGAATGCTCCGATATGGGAATATATAAATAAGCATTGTAGACATCCGTCTTCATTGTCCAAAGACCCAGAGAAAAAGTCCACCAAAGAGTAAGGTAGGATTCCATGGTGAATATATGGAGATGGGACAGGTCAATTACCAGCCTCCAGTTCCTGATCTTTTGGGGAAATACAAACAGGAGGGACTAAAACCCCCACAAACTGCATGGAGCAGGTTCAATAGACTGTTGTGTGAGGAGGTCTTGCACTGCAACGGATAGATGCTGGCATCACAAGGGATCCCAAGGAGGAGAAAAGGAAACAGGCACACTGAACAAGGGAGGAAAGATAAGAAATGAAATGACGATTCCCTCTGACAAAACTTGGCGAACCCAAACATCAGAGATGAAAGGGCTCCACTAATGAATGAAGGTCGTCAGACAAGCTCCCATGGAAGTGATCCCACCACGTAGTCATCAGAATCGTTTTTGGCATGCCATGCATCGCTGTGAAAAACAATGAACAGTGGCACTGCGGGAAGGAGAAATAGGCAAGGGTTGGGAAGGGGATGGTAGGGTAGGGTCGTGTGACAATAACTGGTGCCATGCTTGGCTCCAACTGGGGCAAACAGGCCACCAGATAAGAAAGGGTGGATTGTTGTTGGACCAAAACCACCCTCGACACCAAAGACTACAGGATCATGTCAAAAACGAAACGTCTTAAAAACGGGGCCAAACGAAGGTCCCATACATAAGGAGCCAGGAGATGGGTCCATGACAATATGGAATTATGACCCAAAAGGTCCCAACAACAAATAAACCAAATTTGCAGGGTCAGAGCCAATGATGACTGGCAGGCCAACATGGAAGTGAGGAGGGAGAGGACATCTCCAGAAAACCCCTTAGGATTCCTGTGAAGAGCCTCAGACAGGAGATGGATTGAGGAAAGATACCGCCAAAGACTCATCAGGGTAAGATAAAGGCCAGAATACAGAGCATAGGTAAAATGAACGGGAGATTCGAGTCCCAGCCCCCAAACAGGCAAAACTGAACCCAACAATTTTGGTCCAGATATGGACATTCCGCTCAACAATAAGCAAGAGGAGACTGATACAAAGTCCGTGGGGGCCAAGACATACTAATGCCATCACCTAATTGGGAGGCAAAATGCTCAGTGTGTACCTGATTATCAGGGGACAGGGGAAAAACTAAA
>NW_013677366.1:9852-11930 GCF_000517525.1 Limulus polyphemus | reverse complement strand
TGGTCTCACTGTATTTCAGTGGGCATCTTTTAAAAGTTAAAACTGCAAGCGTAATATACACAAAGAAAGTAACAATGTGTCGTCATTACTTAACGTAGGGCAGTTGCGCTATATCCTAGGGGAGGGCATAATTATGAATTAATAGGCATTATAGGCCAGAGGAAATTTTGCGCCCGGGTGAGACTGCCCCCCTCCCCCCCCCTCCCCCTGCTACGCCACTGCTTCAAAGTACTGAACACCTTTTACCATTACGAATCATGAATCCTTGGATTCAATGTTAGGGCACGCTAACTGCATAAAACAATATTGCCATAGTAACAAAATTCACCAATAGGTGACTTATATGATAATATAGGTAGCGACTGGTGACGAATGCAGTTCCGAAAACTGCGTCATTTCTAATATCCAGATTATTTAACAGATTTAGGCAAAAGTGTTGAACTAATGTCACGTTCCTTTGCCATGGCGATATTATCGGAAAGATTTATACGAATAATTTTAGTTAGATATTTTAATAAAATGGCAAATAACTTTATTGCAGTTAGTATAGATTTCCTGTCCTTTTTTGCACAAAAATGACATTGAATAGTGGCATTGAACGTCCTGCATAATTCCTAAATTTTCTACGTTAGGGATGTCGATAGCTACCGAAAATATCTTTATACATTTGTTCTTGTGTTTTGCTTTGTAAACCATAATCCACTCTGATAAAACACAAAATTACAGTAATTTTATATAATGAAACAATTGCTGTATTGTTATAAATAATAGCAAAGGATTTTTGTTTATCCTTTTTGATTACTTGTAGTTAATCAAAACATTACACAGTTTCTTTAAATATAATAAAAATATACCTTATCTTCCTTTTTTTTATGTGCTTCATTTTATCATTTAATGTTTGCTTTCTTCTTGGTGTATTATAAAACAAACTCAGAGACAGATCACTAGAAATTTACATCTTTTCTAAAAATAATGTACACCACTAGAGGGCACAATTACTTGTGTGAAATACCCAAACGATCCCTATTATTCTATATTGGATTAGAGTTGCTGACTGTAATACGCTGAAATAATTTAAGAGTGTCTTGAGAAAAGCCTAAAAAGACTTATTAATTTGAAGTACAATGGTAATCATAAATATGTCTTAACACTCTTTATTATTAAAAGTTGCTATTAGTGTTATATAAAAAAGTACATGCTCTACAAAGGAATTACAATGAAAATTATTGTTATGTATTACAATGGTGCTAAGCTTTCCCGTGGTATTACTATTAGAAGCTTAAAACTAAAAGCAGTTGAAACTTGAATTTTGAAATAAATTTTTAGTATTAGTAATAGTTACTCAATTTATATTGGTTACCATATTTTGATAATATTCTTGTGGTTTTATTTCAACAGCTTTATTGATTTAAAGTTAATATATTCATAAATTTGATCTTACTCAATTTGAATACATTTAATTTTAAGAATGAATACTTTTTAGGCGGACTTAAAGTTAACGTTTTCTCTCTTAGAGGAATGTACAAAATATATGTTTTTATAACAAATACTTCAGTTTTAAAATAAAATAAAAGATATTTAGCTATATCCCATTTACATCTAATGATCTATATCTTGAAATGGACAAGATTTGTGAATGTATAACTATAATACTGTAGGTTAGATGTTTTGTTCTTCACAAAGACAGAAACTTCGTTACTGGTATCCTGGCAAGTTCAAATTCAAGATATTAATATAGCAAAATTTCAAAACAATAAAAGTTGTTTTTAACTAGTTGTACCTATACACTTATTAAGTCTCAAATATTATTATATAAACTTTATCATATTTGCAAGTTAAGTGGAATTTAACTGTTTTTTGTGATAATTCATTTTTAAAAAGGAGACATTTATCAAGTGTATATTTCAAGGTTTATTAAAGAACATTTATTGGATAAAATTATAAAGTTAACCACTTAAAATCTACTTATTCTGTGGTTCAACTGAAATTCAAAAAATGTGAAAATGTAGGTTGTAACTTAAGTAAGAGTTCCATATGGCACCCCCACTCAATTTTAAAAAAAACTCATCAAAGTAATA
>NW_013677366.1:0-8910 GCF_000517525.1 Limulus polyphemus | reverse complement strand
TATTACTTTGATGAGTTTTTTTTAAAATTGAGTGGGGGTGCCATATGGAACTCTTTCCGTAACTTATACTTTATAGGATTTAAGGTTAAGATATTTAAGTAAAGAAGTTATTTTGTCTAACCACCAGTCTTTGACATAAATTCATAAATGCATGCTTTTGAACATTCAGTTTTTTAAGTTTTTATCAAGTCTTATGCTGATTTAAAGAATATCATTAAAGACAATTATTTTTAAAATTAAAATAAGTTAGCTCATTTGTGTGTATGTTGAAATATTCTTATGCACCTTGGTGTCTATCTTGTTTTGTAAAAATTAAACATTTTTCAAGGATGTACGAGTCTGAATTTTGAATTGTTTATAGTATTGTGCTTCATTCAATACGCTAAGATGCAGATATATTCAATTCATCATCATTTTGATGTTTTACAGACATTTGACGTGGTAGAAGCTTAAAAGTTGTTTAATATTCAGTAGTACCATCTTTCAACACTTTTGGTGCCTGATAAACCTTGTAAAAGTTTAAAAAATGCTGATATTTTTCTACTATATAGCAATGATTTATATTTTTTTCAAATTTTATTAATAGGCTGAAAGAAAAGCAGTGAATAAGTACTACCCCCCGGACTGGACTCCTAAAATGGGTTCTATTAACAAGTATCGAGGAACCCATGCCTTACGTGAACGTGCCCGAAAACTGAGTCAAGGGATTCTTATTATCAGGTATTTCTAACTTTTATTATAAGGAGATTTTGAAAACAAAAATTAAAGTTGCACTGACTGATAAAATAAAATGCTTTTCATAATAAACGATTGGATAATGTCGGTTGAAAGTGAATAAAAAGAACATGTTTAAAGTTTATTTCAAACTTAGAGTAGCATACAAGAATCAGTCCAGAGTAGAGAAAGACTTACAAATGATAATTAAAAAAATTTTTTTTGCTGAATTTTATGACAAGTCACTCTGGGTTTTCTTTATTAGGTTCGAAATGCCGTACAACATTTGGTGTGAGGGCTGTGGGAACCATATTGGCATGGGAGTGAGATATAATGCTGAGAAGTCTAAAGTTGGCATGTACTACACAACCCCTATCTACAAGTTTCGGATGAAATGTCACTTGTGTGATAATCATTTTGAAATTCAGACAGATCCACAGGTACTGTTGTTACTTCTACCAAGTTTCTGTGCTGTCTGGTTGTCTTTAACAAACTATTCCCCCCCCCTTTTGGAGTATATATTATTTTGTGTGGAATAGAAATGGAATCTATGCTTATTTCTCGCTTAGCTTATGACTTGTCATCCATATCTCTTTCCAAGTTTCTTTATTCAACATTAAATCAAATTTCAACTAATGCTGCAACAACTTTCTACACCATATAATATAAATACCTAAATTCTATGACAATCGAGTCTTTCAAAGTGGTTTGTGTAAATTCAAAGCTATTTGTAACATCCTCCTTCACAAAGACTCCATTTATACAATTAATACTTTAAATTGTTGGCACTTGGTGAAACTCCATAATTACAGACTTGAATGAAGTAAAGAGAGAGAGTTTTGTCTTTCACAAATATTTATTATTTCATCTGAGGAGGGATCTGACAAAGTTTTAAAGTGTTTTGGACACCAAACTAGTTTGTAAGGTTACAATACTGTAATCCTGAACATGAAATGATGTCAACTATCATCAAGTAACATTGTTTTTTATCACATAATGGTTGTGTTTGAGCTGTAACATTGTTTTTGGTACATAATGGTTGTGGTTAAGCTGTAACATTGTTTTTTATCACATAATGGTTGTGTTTGAGCTGTAACATTGTTTTTATCTCATAATGGTTGTGGTTAAGCTGTAACATTGTTTTTGGTACTTAATGGTTCTGTTTGAGCTGTAACATTGTTTTTGGTATTTAATGGTTGTGTTTGAGCTGTAACATTGTTTTTGGTATTTAATGGTTGTGTTTGAGCTGTAACATTGTTTTTGTTACTTAATGGTTGTGTTTGAGATGTAACATTGTTTTTGGTACTTAATGGTTGTGTTTGAGCTGTAACATTGTTTTTGGTACATAATGATTGTGTTTGAGCTGTAACATTGTTTTTGGTACTTAATGGTTCTGTTTGAGCTGTAACATTGTTTTTTTTATCACATAATGATTGTGTTTGAGCTATAACATTGTTTTTTATCACATAATGGTTGTGTTTGAGCTGTAACATTGTTTTTGGTACATAATGGTTGTGTTTGAGTTGTAACATTGTTTTTGGTACATAATGGTTTTGTTTGAGATGTAACATTGTTTTTGGTATTTAATGATTGTGTTTGAGCTGTAACATTGTTTTTGGTATTTAATGGTTGTGTTTGAGCTGTAACATTGTTTTTTTTTATGTAATGATTGTGTTCGACTCTCATGATCTATAATTTTGTATTAGTTCTTACAACTCTTGTTAGCACATAAGAGGTTGTCAGAAATATAAGATTATTATGAACTAGGAATGATAATGGGAGGTGGGGGGGTAGAGGTTGTCAGAGATATTGGTAGGAGGGAGAGATAACTTTTATTACATATAATCTTTGAGGGTAATTTGGCCAAGGATGGTCAAGAGGACAAAATACCACATGCATGTGTATCACACAAGTCTAAAGCACCACTGTCCAGATGTTGAGAGTTTTGTGAGTATTGAAACACAGGAAGGAAAATAACTTATCACACAGTTTAAAAAACTTTTACTTTAAAACTGTTTTAGCTATTGTATAAAACTAGTTAAAAGAAGTTGTTTGAGGCTTGATCTTTGATAGGGAGTAAACACGTATACTTATTTTAAAACCATCAACTTGATGGCCGGTTTCTTACAAGATGAAGTGTTTTTATTTTTCACAATGTAGGTGTATTACACAGGCTAACATTTAACCAGGTGTTGCTGGTTTCACCTATTTTCCTAGAACCTGGACTATGTGATCCTGAATGGAGCCAGAAGGCAGGAACGGAGGTGGGATCCAATGCAAAACCAGCAGGTTGCTCCAGATGGTGAGGCTGTCTGTTCCGATCATCCATGTTCCATAAAGATTTATAGATAGTTTTACATACGAGTGTGTATAATAAAAAAAAAAAGTTTTATTTCTCTTTTCATATTTAATTTATGTATGAAATATTTCTAAACATGAAGGGATGCTTTCACAAACTTTCTCTGGACCTGTACCTATAAGTCGTGTGTGTGTGTGTGTTTGTATATGTACTTTAGATGTTGGTACGTATATTTACTTAAGAATTGTGTACATGTACTTGATCAATGTGTGTTTTTCCTTACACCAGTACCCATGTATACATTTATTTAGAAGATCAAGATTGTGAAATGTTCAAAAAGACAGTTTCTAAATAGTTAGATCAATATATATATATATATTTATATATATATTACATCATTATTCACAGTCCTCTGAAGTTGGATGTGAAGATTAAAAGCAGTTGAGATTACAACTTGCAAAGCTGCTAACTGGGTAGATGCATTAATCAACAAGCTTGCCACTTTTTAAATGCCATAAACTTTGCTGTTTTCATTTCAATGATTATCAAAGATGAAATGTCACAGGTTTTTTTCGAGTTGTGGCATGAGCTTATAAAGCATGGAATCCATTTAGGTTTTGTATTCAGTGATGCGGTCAAAATCTCAAAGTCTGCTTGTTGCTGTAAATTGAGTCATCAAATAATAAAAAACTAAACAGATTCTAAAACTAAAGCATGCAGTATTTGGGAAATGACAGCTTAATTGTGTAAAGCATCTGCCTGGTTACCATAGTTGCAGGCTCAACTTATTCTCAGTCCTCACTTCTTCGTAAATAATCAACTAAAATTAGAAATGTGGTTTCAGAAGAAAGAAAATCTAACTTTTTTATGTGTATAGACAAAGATGTGAGCAACAAGCTAGCTACGGATGCAATGTTTCGAATAGAACATGGGGTAGAAGACAAAGCAAAACTGAAATCTTTGGCTCCATCATTGGGACAGCTGGAGCAGCATCAAGATAGATGGAAAGATCCTTACTCCATGAATAAGCTATTGAGACAGAAGTTTAGGGTAAGTTGTAGAAATAATATTTAAAGAACTCTAAGCATGTGAAGCAGTGAGAAGTAATGACATTTCATGTTCACAGTATGCATCACGTTTATTCCACAAACCTTTTTTTTTTCTAATTGTTGATTTTTTGAAGGGTTTTCATTATACATTTTGTCAGTGTTTGATTAATTCAACTACTAACTGGATTAACTAGCTGTTTTGTTTTTTTTTAGTAGGCAAAACAAATTTAAAACGGAGACACTGCACATTGTAAAATTTTCTCATTAATCATAACATTACTCTGTCCTAACAAGAAGTGGAGAACAGAAGTAGGAAATATAACTTTACCGCAACTTTTAACTTGGTTTTTCTTCAGATACATCATCAGATTTCTAACCCTGATTATAACTTTACCACAAGTTATAACAGTGGTTTTTCAATAGATACATCATCAGATTTCTAACCCTGATTATAACTTTGCCACAAGTTATAACAGTTGGTTTTTCAATAGATACATCATCAGATTTCTAACCATGATTATAACTTTACCACAAGTTATAACAGTTGGTTTTTCTATAGATACATCAGCCCCCCAGTGGCATGTTTGTGGACTTGCAATACTAGAAACTTGGTTTTGATACCCATGGTGGGCAGAGCACAGATAGTCCATTGTGTAGCTTTGTGCTTAACTTCAAACAAACAAACAGATACATCATTAGATTTCTAACCCTAATATTAGCAGTTTCAGGCAAGTAATGTACAAAGACATAATTTTCATATAGCATGATTTTTAAACAATAGTTAGTTTTTTCTAATTACGACTTCAAACTCAAAGCACATTACAGTTTCGGGTCGAGAATTTCCATGTAGCATAGTTTATGTAATTACAACTTCATTATTAGGCTTAGTCATTCTAATGTGATGACTCAAGCTTGAAATGTATCCCAGAATGTCACTTCCAGCACATTGATTTGTTGCCCGTTCAGTAAAGCAGTTCAAATTACCAGTGAATACGTTTTCTTAAAATATTTTCTTTTATTTTGTAAACGGTTTTAGTTATTATGTGTAATAAGCTCAACTCAAGAAATGTTTAACTGTATTGTTTATATTTTTATACCATTTATGTGATAGTGTACACAAACACGTATATATATAACAAACTCATAAAATATATTTCATTAATCTTACTGTTTCTTTACTTGAAAATCAGTTTTAAATTGAAGTAAAAAAAAACTACAAGTTTACTTTTTTATTATTTGTATGAATTTTTTTGCATTTTTGATCACAAAAAAATCACTATACCAGGTTGTTGCTTCTGTACTTTATTTTCTTATCCATGTATCCCCTCCCGTCATAGCTCAGTGGTAAGTTGGTAGGCTTACTATGCAAAAAATTGGGGCTTGGTACCAGTAGTGGGCAGAGCACAGATAGCCCATTGTGTAGTTTTGTGCATCCTTCATGTAATGATGTAATCTATTGTAATTATAACCTCTGATTCATGTTTGTTTTGCTATTATTGTATAGGAAAAAAAGAAAGAGTTACTTGTGGCTGAAGCCAGTGACAAGGCTCTACTAGAAAGATCATCTTTGGACATCAAATTGATGCCTGAAACAGATGATGATGTAAAACTTGCTGGATTGTTAAAATTAAGCTCTACAGAAAGTAAGTTCTTTGATGAATGCTTGCAAGTTATCTGTGCCAGATATACTTGACTGTTTCCATTTAAGTATAGTGCAAATATTAAATTTTGTTATTTTTAGAATAGTTTATTGCAGGTTTGTTTACATAACTGTATGAATTATACATTGTGTAGTTGAATTGTTGTGAATTAGTGCTTGTTGTATTATTACATCATGTTAATAGAAAGTTCTAAGTTTTTCTAGATGTTTCAATTGAGTATTATTGCATAATATTATCACGTAGTATGTAGAATGTTCTTGGCCTCTATCAGTGTATAAATACACATACAAAATGTAGTTCAAGTAAGTCATAGTAGATAGATATATTTAAACTGCATGATTGTGAGTTGAGCCATTAGAGCTTATAGTAGTAAATTATCACAGATTGTATTGTGATAACAGAGTAGGGAAGAAATAATTTGTCTTATCAATTGTGTTCTAAAATAATTGTGGACTTTGAAAAGAGATGATTATTTAAAGCTCTGGCTGTAAATGTGGTAATCAAGAGTGTAATGAACATTTGTATTAGGTCATCAAGAAATTAATGTTCCTGTTTTTTTAGATGAAAAAAACCCGAACAACTTGTATATCAAAACGAAACATTTATTAAATGAAATAGTCTCCATTCTTATCAATGATGCTTTTCCATCTTCAAATAAGGTTGTTAATGCCCTGATTAAAGAAATCGCTTGGCTTTGAAGCGAAAAATGTGCTGATGTCCTCTTTAACACCTTCCACATTTGCATACGTTTTTCTATTAACATGGTGTTGCAGCAAACAAAAAGATTGTAATCTGATGGTGCCATGTCTGGAAAATATGGTGGGTGGGGGGAGAACTTCCTAACCCAACTCTGTAATCTTGTGTTGTGTAAAATGTGCCACATGTGGACGTGCATTGTCTTGGAGAAGAACACCTTTCCGATTGACGAGGTAAGGGTGTTTCTGATGAAGGGCTTGATTGAAACGTTCCAGTTGCTGACTATAGATCTCTGCTTTGACAGTTCACTGTGGACTGAGGAGTTCGAAATGCAAAGCATCACTTTCTGTGGATGGAGTCAAGGTTTTTGGGTCGGAAATGGTTTTTGTCTAGGACTGAGCCATTGTTTTTGGCATTTAATATTTGCAGAGAATCCATTTTTCATCACCAATGACAATTCTGTCCAAAAATGGTTCACACGCATTACGCGCCAGAAGAGATGAAGCAACGTTCACACATTGGAAACGATATTCATCGGAGAATTCGTGAGGCACCCGAACACCTTCTTTATGGAGAGTTTCCCATATTCCTTAGATTTTTATGTATTGTTTCGTGAGAGACATGCAATTTCAGGGCCATTTCACGAGTGTGTTACCTTGGGTTTAGACTCAACAAGCATCTTCAGAGCATCAATATCAATTCCAACATTTCGGTCCTTGCCATCATAGTTTTTGAGGATAAAGTCACCTGAATGAAATTTGCTGAATCATTTCCATAAACTTCTTTGATATTTTTTGTTGCTACAGAGGCGTTGTTTCCCTTCTTGTAGTCAAACAGCATTACGTACCGAATGTGTGTCTCGTCGTGTGCCATTACTATAAGTGATTAGAGTATACTAAACTTTACAGATTATATAGGCTACACGAACGTGACATTTAGGCGATTCGTTTAACTATTATACGTGATGTACGTTTTTTGGGGGGTGGTTAATGAAAGTGTTCCAAAACACAACATTAATTTCTTGACAACCTAATATATACATTTGACTTGTTTTAACATATTATTTTAAAACAAATGGACTGTGTGCTGTTTGTTTATTGTTGTAATTTCTCACCAACAAGTCACAGACACCTACTGTAAAGAAGCTAGCCCATATATACATATAAAAACCTTACAGATATCAGAGTACAGTCTTCAAAGTCACATTGTAATACTGTGGATTTTGTATTCTGAGTTGTGAACATTGTGACTCGTTGGTTACGTCATCTTAATACGTAGGGTTTAAAACATTTCTGATAAACTAATCGAAGTATAAAGGTTGTGTATCATAGTCGACTCATTAAGAAGTTATGGTCATTTTTAATGTACTGTATTCTAGCTTTTGAAGAACGAAAGAGACAAAAGAGAGAAGAAATCCAATTCAAGCCGTTGTTCAATGCTCCATCCTGTACAGCAAGAGAATCTACAACTTTTGGAAGATCTCTAAACTCGCTTGTTCACCCTCGGCAAAAACTTATTAGTTCTTTGGCACAGCAAAGACTACAGGAGCTGACTAAACCACTGACTCGCAAGGACTTGGGTATATTGCCTCGAAAACCTGAGAGTACCAGCTCAGCTCACGAGTCTGAGAACCAGGAAGAAAAGTCTGTAAAACCAAGATTGGCTCTCTTTGGTATCATCAGAATATGTGAGTGAAGATGAAGAAGATGTGTTAAAGTAGTGACTGATTCTCCCATGTTTCCACATGTGTAGGTGCAATTTGTTGATAACTTGTAAATATTGTATGATTATAGCCATATTATCAGTACAGTTATTTGAAAACTGAGTTACCAATGGTTTACTCTGTTATCATTTATAAAAATATAATAAGAACCTCATAAGCTCCCAAATTTATTTAATTTTTTTCTCCTATATTTCACATTATTTTCATAAAATCAGAAAATACGTATTTAATTAAGAAAAACAGACGATAAAGATCATTGTGTTATTCTTTAGGTTAAAAAAGTTTACGAAGTTTTCATATATGACTAGAAAAATCAGACTATTTATAGCCAAATAAAAGTATTTCATCATTATTAGCAAAGGTTTTATAATATTTTGTACAGTTTAAGTACATTTTTTTAGTCACTTTGAAATGGTGAGAGTTATTTCTGCTCTACTTAATTATCACTATCCAAAAGATATTATCATGAATGTTTGATATCCATCTGTTGTAGAAGTCTTGGAATCGTTTTCACTGTTCTTAAGTCGTGGCTTGTATGGCAGTGTAAATACTGCCAATATGTCAGAAGGATGGGATTAATAGAATGATATTACATTTGAATCGTTTTCACTGTTCTTGTTCGTTCTTAAGTCGTTGCTTGTATGGCAGTGTAAATACTGCCAATATGTCAGAAGGATGGGATTAATAGAATGATATTACATTTGAATCGTTTTCACTGTTCTTGTTCGTTCTTAAGTCGTGGCTTGTATGGCAGGGGAAATACTGCCA
>NW_013677365.1:10320-12763 GCF_000517525.1 Limulus polyphemus | reverse complement strand
GCGGAAGTCACGCGACCCTGGGAGCATGCGTGCTGGAGTTTCTAGAAGGATCGTGACTTATCAGGGAACCTCGTGAATGTCCCAGTGTTTGCTAGACGCCCTCTTTTTTAATATATAAGCCAGCGATATATAGATATGCAGATAGAGATAATTGAGTCAAGCGAACAGTAGACACCGTAAGTAAAGTGTGTGAACCACTGTGATTTATAGCGTGTGTTATAAAGGTTGTTAAGTTTAAAGTGACTGTGGAAATTCTGTGTATTACTAAAATTTGTATCAAGAAAGAATAAACAGTTTTAATTAAGAAAGGACTTGTATCGCCGAAGTTCATCTGAAAGAATCTATACCGGAAATTAACAAACGAGCAGATACGCAACAGTTATTTATTTGTGAAGTTAGGCTTATCTTAGTTACTCGAAACTTTTACAAGTCGTAGAACTTGTAGTCATTATCATAAAGTGGACTGGACTTTCAATTATTCATTTTACCAAATAATGCAAAAGAACAACAAAGGTTTAGTTTGTTTTGGAATTTCTTTAGAGACTTTAACCAGTGAAAACATAATATTGGAACTACTTCTGACGTCGCCTGTGTTCTCTATATCAGTGTTATTTAACCTCCGATACGTCACGGATACTTTACCGGTTCTTGGAATTTCTTGTTTGTTTGTTTTTGAATTTGGCGCAAAGTAACACAAGGGCAATCTGCACTAGCCGTCCCTAATTTAGCAGTGTAAGACTAGAGGGAAGGCAGCTAGTCATCACCAACTCTTGGGCTACTCTTTTACCAACGAATAGTGGGATTGACTGTCACATTATAATGCTCCCACGGCTGAAAGGGCGAGCATGTTTGGTATGACGGGGATTCGAACCCGCGACCCTCAGATTGCGAGTCGTTGTACTATATTTTAGTGATCCGCGACAGTTTATAGAAGCAGCGAATTGGTTCTTGGTGTCGAAAAGGTTAAGAAACGCTCCTTTATATTGGTCGAGTTCAGAGCCGTAGCCAGTAATTTTTACGCCCTAGGCAAATTTCCAGTCTGTATAAATTATTGAATAAGATTGTTTGTTTGTTATAAATTTCGCTCAAAGCTACACGGGAGCTATCTGCAATAGCCGTCCCTAATTTAGAAGTGGCAGTCTAGAGGGAAGGCAGCTAGTCAACACCACTCACCGCCAATTCTCGGGATACACTTTAACCAACGAATAGTGGGATTGACCGTCACATTATAACGTCCCCACGGTCGAAAGGGCGAGCATATTTGGTGGGACGGGGGATTCAAACCTACAGATTGCTAGTCGAGCTCCCTAACCACCTGGCCATGCCGGGCCACCGAAGATGGACAGAGGTTATGATTTCTATTATATGTGTGTGTTTGTCAGCAAGATTTCTCGAAATCAGCTCAATGGATTTGGACAGAAGTTGGTATACATTTGGACTATGACCCAACTTAGAAGTGATTGGTTTTTGGGGGGTCAAGGTCACAAAAAACTATAAAAATCCCTATCTGTTAACATTGGAACCTATTTTTCACACTATTTTTGTTCTATCACTCAGTCAGAAATGATCTGATTTTATTAAACTTGGTGGACATATGTAGAATATTATCCCTCACTGTCCATTGATAACGAATGACACATTCTTGTATTTTTGAGAGTCGATTATGATCAACACTGCGTGGCACGCTCTATTGAGTTCCCCTCCAGTTGTTAGATGTAATTATCGCATTGATCTGATATTTTTACATCTTGATTTGAGACAGTTATTATAAGAGCATAAAAAGTGAATTTTAAGATAAATTGTAGCATATTTTCATTGCCTATTTTACAGTGAAATTGTCATATCAAATTAAATTTTACACACTCTTTGCATTTATTTAAAGTATTTGTTTATTTATTTCAGAATTTTACATAAGAGCTATCAGTACATGGCTATTCCTAATCTTGAGCCAGCTGGCCAGTCAACAGCGCCCACTGCTATGACCGTGAATCCTCGGAATCACAATCTGGACATGTTAACCAGGGCCACACCCAGTTAAAGCAATGGAAACACTAAAAGTTTCAGCAATTCACTATAACTTAAGCTGGCAATACATGGATGTATTTTTATTTTGTGGCAACCAATAGTAATATTATAAAATGTAATGATAAAAACATTTAAAAAGTTATGACCATTTTTAAGTTCAATGTTATTAGAAAACAAGTTTTAAGTTCATTGTTACCAGAGGAGGGAAAAGAAGGCCGTGCTTCCTCAAAGATTTTAAATTAACATGTTTTATATTCATACCTATATATTTTCTGTTCAAAATCCTTGAAAAACTGCATATTTTTCTAGCAAAATGATCAAAAGTTTTCTTGTCCCGTTCTATGTCATTCGTCAATCCCCTGGTGGGTCAACTGCAAGTTTACATCCTTACACGCTAGGCCCTGGCATGGCCAGGTGG
>NW_013677365.1:0-9778 GCF_000517525.1 Limulus polyphemus | reverse complement strand
CACTAAGAAAACAAAAACAACGTTCATTCATCAAAACGACACACCGTGGGGTGGGCCACAGAGCGGCTGTACGTCTAGGCTGTTTTTTTTTTATCTGTACATTTTGTCTATGCTGCGACGGAAACAGCCGAGAGGAGCTAAGTTTCTTACAGAGTTTAACAAGGATTTCGATGCCGGCCGCGCATCAAATGGAGTCAATCAGGATGCAGGTTTTAAAAACAACCAATGAAAATCATTTTACGAAAAGTTTGCAACCACGAGGAGCACGCAGCAATCAAGGAATGGTATATATTTAATTTTTCTGTGATTATTCAGTGTTTTAAAGAAAACAAGTAATTAAAATAATTAATTTCATTAATTGACGTGCAACGACTTGGTTAAAAAGTATGACGATTTATCTTGATTTGGAGATTATTTCGAAGTCTTAAATTTCGAACAATACTTAGGCCTTGTCTGGCACAACGACATTACCAACGTTTGCATCTATGAAATACCAACAACTCGAATCTACACGTTTAAAGTAAGTACCTGTTTTACTGTTCTCTATTTTTGGAGAGAGGGTTAAAATATTCCTGTCCACCTCCTCAATATTAACTGCGAACCGCCAGTGACTGTTAGAATATATAAAATAGGTGATACTCAAGGCATTTTCCACTCAAGAAAATCAAAGCATAGCGATTCTTATATAATGTGATTCTAAAATACTTGTTTGAAACATACTTTGCTACATGAAAAATATTTAGAATATCTTCACGCTGTAATAGATAATACTTTTATTCGTGGACTGACACACTTTAAAGACGATTTTAAGGGCTGTTGCCCAATACTTCAGAAGAGAGCCAGAATGTTAAAAAATTATATTGACATGTTTATTGAAGTAATATTCAGAAACACCGTTTTTGTTTAATAATGGTTGGAGACGGCTTGAATGGTTCATGAAGAAAAACTCGTCAGGATTGCCAGCATCACAAAGGTATCGGATTACTGTGTTATTATTATATATTCGCAGAGAAACATATAGTTTATATATATCGTTTTTTCTTCTTCTTCCAAACACACTTCAATCGCCCGCCATTCCTTCATTTCTGGGCGGATTAACTTGAAACTTTGCAGGGTTATACCTTGGTCCAATACGCCCATTTTTTTTTTTTCACTTTTTGATTTAGGCTTTTTTTAATGATTTTATTAATTCAAATGTCAAAGACCCCCCCCCAAATGTATATTTTAGGCTCTTGTGCAGCAATCAAGATGAATATTGCCACAAATATAAATTTTCTTGCGTCCAATACTTTGACGTGCAAAAACAGTTGGATTTGCGCATTTTGAGTTTCTTTAGAGGGGGGGGGGGGGCAGGGCTCGCCAATAACATAATTGTGGGGGTTTTGTTCAATTACTCGGCGGTATTTTGGTCAATTTACATGGGATTATGTACAAAGATACTTTTCTACAGGTCCCACACATTGACAAACAAAAATGGTGGACTTTCCCATTTCAGTAATTATAGTGGGGGTCAAGATGCCACAAAAAGCATAATTTTAGGGTTTTTAACAGCTACTCCACTGTATGTATACGTACATGTCAATAAACTTAAGTCCGTAAAGTTACCGCTGACCCACTGGGAGACGTTTTTTAAACACTTTAAATTGAGTAAGCTTATGTTGGTGAGAAAAAAAAAAGACCCATTGCGGAAATAGTTTTTTTGGTTTATTTTACTTTTTTGAGCAATATAATTGGACAAAAGGACCATGATTTAGCGTATATTTTTAGCTACATTGGACCACTGGCTGCTCCAAATTGATGGATTGAAATTGCTGAAGACTACTTGGATGATTATCGAAAATATTACAATTCTGGTTAAAAATGGAACCTTTGTCTTGCAAGTGTAAAAGACCTATAGGTTCAAAGTGTGATGGATTATCGGAGTTGGGTGGGGATCAAACAAAAGGCTTTTGACAAGTACTAGTAATGAGAGAAACAGTAGAAGAAAACAACCACAGCCAAATGACTATGAGAACACTGTGAATATAAATGATGAAGTTTTACATGATGAAAGTGACGATAAGGAAGAGTCACGAAGGAATTCAAACATGTATATGATGTCAGAGTCATGAAGGAATTCAAACATGTATATGATGTCAGAGTCATGAAGGAATTCAAACATGTATATGATGTCAGAGTCATGAAGGAATTCAAACATGTATGTGATGTCAGAGTCATGAAGGAGTTCAAACATGTATATGATGTCAGAGTCATGAAGGAGTTCAAACATGTATGTGATGTCAGAGTCGTGAAAGAATTCAAACATGTATATTATGTCAGAGTCATGAAGGAATTCAAACATGTATGTGATGTCAGAGTCGTGAAAGAATTCAAACATGTATATTATGTCAGAGTCGTGAAAGAATTCAAACATGTATATGATGTCAGAGTCATGAAGGAGTTCAAACATGTATATGATGTCAGAGTCATGAAGGAATTCAAAAATGTATATGATGTCAGAGTCATGAAGGAACTCAAACATGTATATGATGTCAGAGTCATGAAGGAGTTCAAACATGTATGTGATGTCAGAGTCATGAATGAATTCAAACATGTATATGATGTCAGAGTCGTGAAAGAATTCAAACATGTATGTGATGTCAGAGATGTTTTCGGAATATATATTTCTTTGACAAGAAATCTACCAAGCCGAAAGTCATGTGAAAGTGAATAATTTAATTCTGTTGATAAAGGAAGTCGTATAATTATCTCCAGCATTTCAATACAAGGGGAAACGTGCTCTATTATCTTACCCAGTGATATAAGAAAACAAACTGTAAAATACAGAAGAGAATCCAAAGAAACCATATCTAGGTACAAGTTAAAGAAAAGTATAATAAAAACTTTCACTGCATTATATCCAGAAAAGGGTGTTATTAACTCCACTGTGAGCTTCACTACAAAGTTATGAAGGGGTTGTTATTAACTCCACTGTGAGCTTCACCACAAAGTTATGAAGGGGTGTTATTAACTCCACTGTGAGCTTTACTACAAAGTTATGAAGGGGTGTTATTAACTCCACTGTGAGCTTCACTACAAAGTTATGAAGGGGTGTTATTAACTCCACTGTGAGCTTCACTACAAAGTTATGAAGTTTTCCGTTTCTGTAAAATCAGTATCAAATCCCAATAGACTACCTGATGTTTTAATTTGATACAGTATCTTATAAACGCATTCCGAATGTTTGTTTGTTTGTAATTAAGCACAACGTCACACAATGGGCTATCTGTGCTCTGTCCACCACGGGGTATCGAAACCCGGTTTCTAGCGTTGGGGGACATTCCGAATGAAGCTGTATACAACTGCAGTGCTGGTTATTTAACAATCCTAATATATGGCTAATATTCGTTGATACACCGGTCTTTATGTAACCATATCTTCATCTATACTCAATATGTTGCTCAAAAAAAAAATGTTGTGAAAATCCTTACCATTAGTAATTTCATTTAGAATCATTTCGTAATCCAGTTCCAAGATCAGTTTTTGGTGATCTTACCCTTAATACAAAATGTTACCCAATTTGTTTACACGACAGGTGTTAAAGAAAGATCATATCGTTGAAATTAACATACTGCTGGCAATGATATGGTTTTAGACTTAAAAAAGGGACAGTAAGTAAGATAACAAATCACCCGAATATTGTTAGTGTTTTGATGTTGGATAAAAATATTTGATCTTAATTTGTTGATATTAAAGATTCTGAAAAGTAGAAAAACAACGAAACTATTATGTATTTCAAATAACGTATAAACATGTCCTCTGAATTCTTGTATCATTTGGTGTGCTCTATGTTGATGGTCCACATATTAACAAAAACTTCAGAAATTATTTGGTGTAATATACTCGCTAGTAAAGATCTAAGAAAAAATTCCCAGTCTGCAGAATTTATTAACATACTCAAGTCAAAGTGTAATGAGAATGCTATGGAACAAAAAACATTGTTATCGTGAGAAAAAACTGGACTCGATAACAATTCTCAGTTCCTTGAAAAATGAGAAACGAAAGCGACATCTAATAATGATTATAAACCAATTATTTGAAGCAGAAGTTCATACTTTCCACGTTGCACGTGTAATGTATTTTCTATAAACTTCTTCTGCTTCTTTTAGCTAGTTTTAAGAAAAGTTTCAGATTGATGAAGCCGGAGCTCAAAACATTCTCTACAAAAACCAAAAAAAAAAAAAAAAAAAATTCAGAAGTTACACATATCGAATATGCTATTTAAACATTTTCGTGTTGTCCTACATGAACTGTAGAGTTGTTCTTAAAACTAGGTCTACCGTGTATTGGTGTAACTTGAAGTTCAGACGTGTACTGGTGTAACTTGAAGTTCAGACGTGTATTGGTGTAACTTGAAGTTCAGACATGTATTGGTGTAACTTGAAGTTCAGACGTGTATTGGTGTGACTTGAAGTTCAGACATGTATTGGTGTAACTTGAAGTTCAGACGTGTATTGGTGTAACTTGAAGTTCAGACGTGTATTGGTGTAACTTGAAGTTCAGACATGTATTGGTGTAACTTTAAGTTCAGACGTGTAGTGGTGTAACTTGAAGTTCAGACGTGTATTGGTGTAACTTGAAGTTCAGACGTGTAGTGGTGTAACTTGAAGTTCAGACGTGTATTGGTGTAACTTGAAGTTCAGACGTGTATTGGTGTAACTTGAAGTTCAGACGTGTAGTGGTGTAACTTGAAGTTCAGACGTGTATTGGTGTAACTTGAAGTTCAGACGTGTAGTGGTGTAACTTGAAGTTCAGACGTGTACTGGTGTAACTTGAAGTTCAGACGTTTTTTTTTTATATTCTAAATCAATAGATCATTTAAGAAGTACAGTACGTCATTATTCCAACTTAACGTCACGCAGATTCAACTACATTTTCATCCTATAGCCCAACCTGCACATCCTCATTATAGTTCAACCTGCTCATTATTCTTAATGCTCAACCTGCTCATCCTCCTTATAGCTAAACTTTCACATCCTCCTTATAGCTAAACGTTCACGTCATCCTTATAGCTAAACTTTCACATCCTCATTATAGTTCAACCTGCTCATTATTCTTAATGCTCAACCTGCTCATCCTCCTTATAGCTAAACTTTCACATCCTCCTTATAGCTGAACCTGCTCATCCTCTTTATAGCTCAAACTGCTCGTCTTCCTTATAGCCCAACCTGTTCATCTACTTTATAGCTCAACCTGCTCGTCCTCCTTATAGCTAAACGTTCACGTCATCCTTATAGCTAAACTTTCACATCATCCTTATAGCTCAACCTGCTCATCCTCCATATAGCCCAACCTGTTCAACCTCTTTATAGCTCAACCTGCTCATCCTCCTTATAGCTCAACCTGTTCATCCTCCTTATAGCTCAACCTGTTCATCCTCCTTATAGCCTAACCTGCTCATCTTCCTTATAGCCCAACCTGTTCATCCTCCTTATAGCTCAACTTTCACATCATCCTTATAGCTCAACCTGTTCATCCTCCTTATAGCTCAACCTGTTCATCCTCCTTATAGCCTAACCTGCTCATCTTCCTTATAGCCCAACCTGTTCATCCTCCTTATAGCTCAACCTGTTCATCTTCCTTATAGCTCAGCCTGTTCATCCTCCTTATAGCTCAGCCTGTTCATCCTCCTTATAGCTCAGCCTGTTCATCCTCCTTATAGCTCAACCTGGTCATCTTCCATATAGTCCAACCTGGTCATCTTCCTTATAGCCCAACCTGTTCATCCTCCTTATAGCTCAACCTGTTCATCCTCCTTATAGCTCAACCTGCTCGTCCTCCTTATAGCTCAACCTGCTCGTCCTCCATATAGCTCAACCTTATCATCCTCCTTGTAGCTCAACCTGCTCATCCTTCTTATAGCTAAACTTTCACATCTTCCTTATAGCCCAACCTGTTCATCATCCTTATAGCCCAACCTGTTCATCATCCTTATAGCTCAATCTACTCATCCTCCTTACAGCTCAACCTGCTCATCCTCCTTATAGCTCAACCTGTTCATCCTCCTTATAGCTCAACCTGTTCATCCTCCTTATAGCTCAACATGCTCATCCTCCTTATAGCTCAACCTGTTCATCCTCCTTATAGCTCAACATGCTCATCCTCCTTATAGCTCAACCTTATCATCCTCCATATGGCCCAACTTAACATCTTTTTTTTTTGTCATTTGAGTGTAAAAATTAATTAAAATGTTCATGTATGCGAAGTTTCCGACAAACAAACAAGTTGGCACGTGACTGTTTTTCGTGACGTCATACATTAGCGAGTGTCATCTCGAAGTATGTTGTTGGAGTTGTCAAGGCTACTGTTAGTGTGCTAGTAAAGGTAGCATGCTTACAGGAATATCACTGGAAAGTAATGAGACCCTTACTTCTGAAAAAAGAAAAAGAACTTTAGAAATTAAAAACTCTTACGAAACACGTGAAGCACGAAACCCGTGAAGCACGAGACACGTGATTAAGTGTTCTTAATCGATTTGTCTTCTCGTAGCCCAAACACACGAAGTCGTAGTTACACAACTGTAGCATTAAGATTTCAGTACGATTTTTTCATATAAATATATGCATAGCTCAAAGTTCCCCGTACTTAAAACGCAAATATCTGAGGTTAGTTCCCCGCGTTGGACTCTGCAGATAGCCAAATATGGCTTTGCCCTAAAACAAACAAACACGCGCGCGCGCGCTCAAAGCTAAAAACATAATAATATTTTAAGTTATCCAGTCTCGACTACATGGTTTCAAAACGATTTTTTTATATATATTGAAAATAATACAACATTAAATGGTTGCACAATAATCTCAATTTATAAAAAAACAGAACAACAGCTGTTAACAGCAACCAACAAACAAAACACTCGTGGAAATTCGCGCAAAGCTATTCGAGAGCTACCTGCGTTAGCCGGTCCCTAATTTAGATGTGATAGCTTAGAAGGAAGGTAGCTAGTCATCATCACAATGGGCTTTGACTGCCACTCTTATAACAAATCCACGGTAGTAACAATAGAAGTTTAGATCGACAGTTCAACACCCATTCCTGTAGGGTTATGAACGAACAAACGTGGATTTTCAACATGTGAGTACCTTGTTAGGTGCGAGTAGAAGCACGGGAACCCAGCAGTTAGTATTGTCCATGTTCCTAACATATATATTAGTTTAATATCATTTGATTAAATTATAGGTCGTATCCAGATAAAGGGGTCTTAAAAATCTACATAAAAAATTACTCATCATTAAAATATAAATAATTGTAGTGACCTCAATCAGGTCCATCCTTTTGATAAACTATCTGTTATGTAGTGACCTAAACCAGGTCCATCCTTTTGATAAACTGTCTGTTATATAGTGACCTCAACTAGGTCCACCCTTTTGATAAACTGTCTGCTATGTAGTGACTTCAACCAGATGTATCCTTTTGATAAACTGTCTGTTATATAGTGACCTCAACTAGGTCCACCCTTTTGATAAACTGTCTGCTATGTAGTGACTTCAACCAGATGTATCCTTTTGATAAACTGTCTGTTATGTAGTGACCTAAACCAGGTCCATCCTTTTGATGAACTGTCTGTTATGTAGTGACCTAAACCAGGTCCATCCTTTTGATAAACTGTCTGTTATATAGTGACTTCAACCAGATCTATCCTTTCGATAAACTGTCTGTGATGTAGTGACCTCAACCAGGTCCATCCTTTTGATAAACTGTCTGTTATATAGTGACCTCAACCAGATCCATCCTTTTGATAAACTGTTTGTTATGTAGTGACCTCAACCAGAGCTGTTATGAAAATATTAGTTGTATTTCCTTTACTTTGATCATCCAAATCGCGTTCTTTCCGATTGAAGTCATTGGTTATTACATCACAACTCTAAAGCATTGTTTTTTAATGCAATTACAATACATATAATGTATTTCTTTGCAATTCCCAAATGACTTGGATTGTTTACAAGCATAAAATAACTTACATTTTAGTAAAGCAACCCTCTACGTTATAAAACCTAAGGTCATCGTTCCACCGCGATCTTTCCACATACACAAAAACAAACAAGCTATTACTGAATATACAGAGGTAAGTAATGTTAAAGAAACAGTATGGCTCAGTCTGATGAAACGAAGAATTGTTTCCACAAAAAAATACCACCAATTTGTTTCATCTCATCACTCGGGTCAGCCTATACCTGGTCACGTGCCGTCAGTATTTGACTACTTGTTTACTGTGTATTGATTACCGGTTTCCATGGGAACAAGTATGCTGTGCAAAGGTGATATTCCGCGTAATGTTTATTTGCTATTCTTCTACGTAACTATATTATTTGAAGGTTTGGTGCGTGACTTTTTACCGGTTCTAAGCCTGTCCCGAACTTTAAGAAGAATTTTGTTAAAGTTACATCTTCAGATTAAACCTTGTTGTTGGTTACAAAAGAAAAAAAAAGGAAAAAAAAGCACGTTTCAGTCCTAACCCAGTGAAAAAGTGTGTTGTTACAAAACCCATGAAAATAGACAGACGCACAACAGTCGCTTCGGAACGAGTACAGAAAGAAATTTAAGGTGTTGTGAATCAATGGTCTAGTCTATTCGACGAGAGGTAACAGACACCTGTTCCCATACTGCTTGGTTTTCGCATCACGGGTAAGTGTTGTTGACCTGAAGTCTGTTTATATTTTCATACAATCTTTTTTCAATCTAAAAACTTTATGTCTCTATATATTTTGTGGGATATATTAACAAAATAAACCTGTTTTCATGGGTTTTATTCTTTAGTTTGTTAATGGCTATACTGTAAAGTTCCTTTACGTAGTATTTACTTTTAATGCTGTATTGAAACTGCCATAACTAATTCTAATGTATCTATATACTTAGTTTCACTTGTAGCAAACACCAAAAAGTTAATTTTATTAAGTAACAAAATTAAAAACAAAACAATATCTTGTTCATCCTGTTATAACTAAAAGACAACGATAAGAAAAGTAATAGGCGGGTTACAGTAACATTTTTGTACTTGTGTCGCTCATAAACGTTTGTGAGATTTTAATAACAACGGTGCTGATTTGTTTTGGATTTAGCCTAATGCTACAGAAGGTTTGTTTGTTTGTTTCGGTGTTTCGCGTAATGCTACACAAGGGTTATCAGTGTTACCCGTCCCTAATTTTGAACTGATACACTAGAGGTTTGTTTCAGTTTTTCACGTAATGCTACACAAGGGTTATAAGTGCTACCCGTTCCTGATTTTGAACTGATACACTAGAGGTTTGTTTCAGTTTTTCACGTAATGCTACACAAGGGTTATCAGTGCTACCCGTTCCTGATTTTGAACTGATACACTAGAGGTTTGTTTCAGTTTTTAACGTAATGCTACACAAGGGTTATCAGTGCTACCCGTTCCTGATTTTGAACTGATACAATAGACTGACTAGAGGTTTGTTTCAGTTTTTCACGTAATGCTACACAAGGGTTATAAGTGCTACCCGTTCCTGATTTTGAACTGATGCACTAGACTGACTAGCGGTTTGTTTCAGTTTTTAACGTAATGCCACACAAGGGTTATCAGTGCCACTCGACCCTCATTTTGAACTGATACAATAGACTTACTAGCGGTTTGTTTCAGTTTTTCACGTAATGCTACACAAGGGTTATCAGTGCTACCCGTCCCTGATTTTGAACTGATACACTAGACTTACTAGCGGTTTGTTTCGGTTTTTCACGTAATGCTACACAAGGGTTATCAGTGCCACTCGACCCTCATTTT
>NW_013677364.1:6082-14215 GCF_000517525.1 Limulus polyphemus | reverse complement strand
ATCAAAGAAGGGGTTTTACAAAAAAAAAAAAAAAAGAATGGAATCCAACAAAACATAGTAATAAAATGAACTGGTAGATGCCGATTAAACAATACTTTTAATTGTTTAATGTATTCAGAAGAAAAATATTTCAAATATTGATGTGAGATTTGTTTTCTTCGATGTGAGATTTGTTCTCTGGAGAAATGGAAGTAATGAAAATTATAAAGTTATTATAACAATACGATTTTCATTAATCTTGAAAATAGTTAATAATAATAAATATCCCAATGTGTCCTTCAAAGATGAAAAATTAGATTATTCTAGATATTACTCAGATTTGATAGCAGCTGGAAGTTTAGTAAGCTTACAGAAGATTGTATCCAATAATTTGTTTTGACGATTTGAATCGGTTTCCTATCAATGAGACGAATTTGAAGATTGAATTCTTCTGGCAACTCAAGCAAACTCCAACAAAAAATATAGATTTTATTTTTATTGGCTGAAAATAGAAAAAAGAATAATGAATGTTTTTATAATAAAAGTTTTGAAACCACGTGAACTGTTTAATTATAATAAATGAGTATTAAGTTTCCATATGGTAATCTATATAAAGAAGCATGTCAGGGTCCTAATGGTACATCTCGATATTTTTCTAAATTAAACAATGATGGTAATTATGATATTGAAAATAAATAATTAAACTGTTAAAGAGACAACTGATAATAACAATGCTTTAATTTACGGCTAATGGAAGAATATGTTCATAATAAAATCAAAATCGCTGACAAATCACTGAATAATATTTTTAATAAAAATAAAAACGGTTTATATGTACCGAAAGTATTACTATTATTAGTCAAAGATAATTTTGATGCTGTTAAAAATATAACGAAATGCAAAGGAACCGATAGAAGAAACACACGCAGTCAACAAAAACTATATAGATGAAAATATTATCAACCAAACTGAAGACTTTTATAAAACATTACTAATTAATATAAGAGTATTAGAAAGAAATTCAAAAGAGTCAATTGATAATATTATTTTTAGTATTAATAGCTTTAATACTGTAACTGAAAGAAAATCACAATATTTAGAAAATAATTCATTGATAATGCATAAAGATTAAAAAATTGTTGCGATAAAAATATTATAACAAGTATAACAGAACCAAGTACAGATAAAGATGTGGTTAATGAAAAATATATAGATGATATAAAAAATCAAACGTTTTACTATTTCAGAAATCAACAGGATAAATAAACATTCTTGAAGACATCTACACTGACGTAACAGCAAGAATCCACCTAGACAATCATGTATCACACGATTTGTTGATTGGTAGAGGCGTAAGACAAGAAGGCCCTATATCACCTAAGCTATTTACAGCAACATTACAGGAAGTTTTTAAACGATCAAAGCTAGAGGAACATGCCATCAATATACACGGAGAAGAACTAACAGACCCCAGGTTTGCAGATGATGTGGTTATATTTACGGAGAATATACAACAGATGGAACATCAATTCCTCACGTTGAATGAAAAAAGAACAAAGATCGCCCTTAAAATACATAAAGGGGAAACAAAGTATGTGACAAACTTAGATGAAAACCGTGAAATGAAATTTGAAAATGAAACTACTGAGAGAGTGAACAATTACAAATACCTCGGACAAACTATCTACATGAAAAATACAACAAAATAGAAAATAAGTATGAGAATAAGAGCTAGCTGGTGCTGCTTTGGGAAGTACCGAGAAATATTTCAAATCGAAAAACTACCAATAACCCTTAAAAGAAGAGTATTCTATCAATGTGTTTTACCAACGTTGACATATGATGTCAAACTTGAACAGTCACTAAACAGCTTAACTCAAGATTGCAAACAACATAAGGAATAATGGAAAAAAATACTAAAGATCAAGCTCCAGAATAAAATTCTGTGCTCAGAGATCAGAAGAAATACATGGGTAAGAGGCATCTCCAAGTATAATGTAGAATCAAAATGGACACATCATTCGATTAAAATACAACAGATGGATGAAAAGAATTACAGAATGGCAGCCTCGAAGAGGTAATATATCAAGAGGTAGACTACACAGAAGATGGCATGATGACATCATGGGGAAAGAGGGTGTCACATGGCCGAGGAAAGCAGCATATAGACAGACTTTGACATCTTTGGCTGAGGGCTACGACTTGCAGTAAGCGGACACAGCCTAGAATGAAGAATGAATGATGATTTAATGTACTTCTCTCTTGAAAAATATTTTAAATTTTTATGATATCTTTAGATATTAAATTAATTTATTCTTCAGTAATATTTCGACATTTAAATAAAATTATCACTTCTTTGTAAAGTTATTAGACATTTTATATTCTTCTTTTGTACTAAATATGTTTAGATACTTATCAATTACTTCAGTAACGTTTTTAAAGGAGAAATGCCAAAGTTTTAAGATCTACTGATAAAAAGACATATTCTTGATTAGTAGTTCTTTGTGTATTTGTTTAAAGTTATTAACACTTTTAACTATAAGTTAAGATTAAATAAATGATCAGTGAAGAAGATAAAAATATATAAGTTCATTAAAACGGCGATCAAAATAAATGAATAAATAAGAAGGAAACACAAGTTTAGGTAAAGTAAGATACGAAGAGTGAATAACAGAGTTCCATAAACTAATAATTCAAAAAATGCCATCTCAAGCTACCGTCCTCTAAAAGAAGTTCAAGAAACTAGATAAGATTTGAAAGCATTTGAATATACAATTCGTAGCAAATACTAAAAATTAAAATATATAAATAAATATCTAGAAAGTAGAGAATGGCTCAAAATAGAGAAAATATATTAGAAGTTATAAATCTAAATCATATATTGAAAAATTAAAACTCTTGAGAGGTAAATCTAAACTTATAGAAATAATGTTACGTCTCTGTTCGTTTGTTAATTTCCTATAGAAATTCTTTCCGAAACACTTCAGCGATACAAGTCCTTTCTTAACTGAAACTAGTTTATTATTTCTCGATACAACTTTATGATAAACAGAATTCCCACAGTCAATACGTTTGCAATCTCGATAACAAAACACACACTTTATATTACCGTCACTACCGCTCAGTTGACTCAATTATCAGTCTCCATCTCTGTCTATCTGCAGTTATTATCTCCGCTCTATTTGCCGTGCTTATATACTAAAATAAAGGGCGCCTAGAAAAGACGAGAGTTTCCAGGAAAAGTCATGACCCTTCTAGAAACTCATGACGTGTTACAAGCGTCACGTGACTTCCGCTGTCGTAACACTGCCCCTTCCTTAGTATTGTTCCTCCCGAACAATAGCCACTTACATTAAACCAATAGATAATTAACAATAACTTGATTAAATGTACAGAATTTACAAATACAAACTTTAAAATACAACAAAGTCTCTTAATTTTACAGGACGTATCTTGTCCCGTACTGATCTCTGTCTCATTGGCTTCTGCTTCATGTGGGGTTCATCTGCTCCAACAGTAAATGTTTCATTATTGGTAACAGTCACATCAGTGGTAGTAACTTCATTAACAGCTTCACCGTTTCCCTTCTCCGAACTGCATAGAGGTTCTTCTTCGACAGTGGCTTTTTCAGGTGACACGTCTTCAGCATCATCATTTGTTCCATTGCTCCTTTGGTTCCAAATGAAATTCCTGGACCATGATAATGCTAAAGCCTGTTGGCATGTGCCACCTTTGGCTTACCACGCCGACCACATTTTATTCAGAACGTCACGTCTGAGAGACAATCCACTATGTTATATGAGCCTTCCCATGGAGAAAACAATTTAGGAGACTTCCCTTTGGTCTTCCTGGGATTATACAACCACACATTGTCTCTTGGTACAAAGCTGACTTTAGTAGATCTCTAATCATAACATAGCTTCATGGAATCAGCAGACGTTTTCAAGTTTGAACGCACTTGATGGTGAATATCACCCATCCTTTCAGATAACACTTTCACAAACTCTGACACATTTTCAGGCAACTCTTCATAAGGTGGGCGTCTTGTTACTGGATCCACTGGCAACCGAATTTCACGACCAAAAATCAACTTTGACTTCGTTTATTCCACCTTTTAGCAGAGCTTCAAAGATGCATAGTGCTCGACTGAGTCAAATACCTTTTCGTTGTGAAGTACATTAACTACCTAAAGTTAAATGGAAATAAATGACAAAAAAAGTGATCTAGTTGGTTGGATGAAAACGATGATTCAGAGAGAGGTTCCCAGCGGTATAAAAGAATTAAAAAGAATAACTCAGTTACCTCAGAAAGAAATAACAGAATATTTACATCAACAAGATAAATATACAAAACACAAACTAATTAGGCGTAAATTTTTCGCAGCACATACTGACGATCAATGGCATGCAGATTTAGTTAATTTGAGTCAATTTAAATCTTAATACAAAATATACTTTAGTAAGTATGGCTGGGCTGTTCCAATCAAAGTAAAAGGCCCCGGCATGACCAGGTGGTTAGGGCGCTCGACTCGCAATCTGAGAGTTGCGGGTTCGAATCCCTGTCCCACCAAACGTGCTCGCCCCTTTAACCACGGGAGCGTTATAATGGGACGGTCAGTTCCACTATTCATTGGTAAAAGAGTAGCCTAAGAGTTGGTGGTGGGTGGTGATGACTAGCTGCCTTTCACTGCTAAATTAGGGACGGCTAGTGCAGATAGCCTTCGTGTAGCTTTGCGCGAAATTCAAAAACAAAAAGAAACAATCAAAGTAAAAAGGAAGAAGAAATAATAAAGGCATTAAAAGAAATGTTTAAAGAAAGGGACCCTAAAAAAAGTCAAACTGATAAAGGAACATAATTCATTAATATAAAATTCAGAAATTGTTTAGTGATCAGAGAGTTTAATGGTGTACAACTGAAAGTAACGTTAAAGCACAGATATTTATTAGAACTTTGAAATATAAAATTTGGAAATAATTTACTGCTTATAGTACAAGGAAATTGAGCGATGTTTTAGATAAATTAATAAAAACTTATAATAATTTATATTTTATATCAATTAAGATGACTTCAGTTGAAGCAAGTAAAAAATGAAATGAATGTAAAATATTTAATACTCTACTTAAAGTTAAAATTATTCTTACTGCTAGATATAAGGTTGGTTATAAGGTGAAAAAATGTATGGGATTGTTAAAAAAATTACCAGATTTTACGGAATAAATGTCTTACCTGAAGTTTCGAAAACAGGCCCTATTACTTATAAAACGGATATCTAAATGATTAAAAACTTGAAGGAAGTCTCTGCTAACCAAAATGAGTTAAATATGATAAGAAATATGAAGTTTATAATACCGAAAAAAATAATTAGAAGGAAAGTTGATATAGTATCTGTAAAATGGTAATGATATCCTGATAACTTTCATTCTTGTGTTGATGTTTCAGATGCGTCATATTTTAGCAGCACTGTTTATGTGCACCTTTATATTTTTTAACATTTAATATCAATATTGTAATATTTTGTTGATTAATGTATCCCAGTATAACGATTTTATCCATAAAAATATTCTATAGGTTTTAACTTCTCCCAGTATTCAATAAATGTTCCCATATTTTTCGTTTTTATTTAATTAAATTTCTTTTATATCATTTTCAATTTATAACTAGTCACAGACCTTTTTAGCAAAAAATAAATAATTCATATGTTTAACTTTGTAAAAGATAACGAAATAATGAAACATGTTTCTTATTTATGATATATTTATTAAGTTAAGAAAGAAGTTCATTCTATATTTTACTTTAGAATAAAGTTTTTTGCTTAGACTGATAACATGTATAATCGAAAACTGATATGGTTGCACATGTACCACAGAACTCCTGTGTCATCTAATCTGTTTCGTATTCTTTAATTTCACAAGACGCATCATAACTTTTAATTGTTTGAAAAAATTGTTCACACCCGTCAAAAGTATTAATATCCATTTATTTATAAACGTTTTTATTAGTAAATGGAGGTGTATTGAGTAAGTGTATTGTTTGAAAAGTTGAAAAACAAATTTAATAAAAATAATGAAACCAAAGATGGTCTTAGATCTTGATTTGAACACATGTTAGTGATTATTATAATAAAATTAAAAATGAAAGGTATGAAAAAAATTCAATATGAATGGGGTAGTCAAATTGTAAAAACGCATTTGGAAAAACACGAAATAAGCTTCCTTCATCAAAAGATATTGAATAAAATTAGAAAGTGCTCTACATACAAAGAAGAAAAATCGCTTGATGAATTTCATAAAAATTAAAATAATGGTAATGGATATAAATTTTTATGTAAAAATGTACTAGTAATCATTATAATAAAACCAAAACCATACAGGAAAAACATAAATGTTAGTGTGGGTTTAAAGTTGTTAAATATTATCTTGAAGAATTCAAAAAGCGTTCTTCTCGTACAGAACAATGAAGAAAAAAATTCGGTCAATGTTAATACATTTTGTTTCCTAATAAATGCATACCCACATTTTATAGTTAATGTTAATAATTGTATCAATGCTAAAGAACTTTTGTTTAATATAGAAAGTGCTGCTCTTCTTAAAGTTGAAGAGTTAAGATCTAAAAATAATTTAAAAGTTAACATTAAATTGCAGGCGAGAATAAACAGAAGACTTTTTATTCAAAACGTAAAATAAAATAATCTAAATTTTAAATTTGAATAAATATTATTGGTGTGCTGTTACCAAAATGTAAAAGAAATGACTGACTCTGAAGCAAAAGGTTCTGGATGGGTCTTAGAAAGCATAGTCGGTTTAGAACTTCGAATCAATAAATATAATTCATTAAAAGGTTTATCATAAATAAAACTAAAAATTAAAGATATGAAAAAATTCAATATGAATGTGGTAATCAAATTGTTAAAACACATTTGGAAAAACACGAGAGTAGGAATGGGCCAGATGTACAATATATGCAATACAAATTAAAGTCTCAAACACACTGCAAACATCATGCAAACGAAACTTTATAAGCACTTTACACGCGCTCTTGAGAAACAAACAAACCAACTGCAGAGTAACAAGCCACCTAAGTACTTGAGAAAGTGTTGACATAACCGTTAAATTTATACGTTATATATTTAAATCTAAAAAAAAAGAGTACCAGTGTAAGGAATATTAATACATAATACAATTAAAGTAGTGGGGGCAAGCATATTGTGTAGATATATCATATTAAGGTTAGAGGCTGAAATAAACGAGATATATATATACAAACAAGGAAATTTAGTGGCCGTTAAAAAGATTTAACTAAGAATAACTTAGTGTTGCTTAGCTGAGCGTGGCGTTATTGAATAAGTTTTAGAATAAGAAACACATATTTTCATAGATTCTGACTACTAAGCATGGAATTATTTTGCTAAATGAGCAATTTATTTTACTTTAAAGACGAAACCTCCACGTTCGTGAATTGTTTATTCCTACACATGTGTTAGTTGCCAGATTGTCTGTGTTGGCAAAGCAAGCACTCCAAGCGACAAGTTGTGAGCCAAGTGATAGACTGGGCTTCATTTTTATATTTAGAAGTGTTTTTTAGGTTAGATTGTGCGCTTCAACCCCCATTTTAAAGTTTATTCTAACCATATATTTTTATTATCCATGTAACTCTGATAAGAACCAATTTAATACTTATGTTACACCTATATTAAACTATATAGATCTATACATAAATAGTTAGGGCGAGGATCGCGCACCAGAGGGCGCTATACGCGTGTCGGTTTCATACAATAAGGGGGAAGACAATGATGTCACTAGAGAGGGTGCGCTGCTAAGATGGTGCTGGCACCATATAATGATGTCACTAGAGAGGATACGCTGCTAAGATGGTGCTGGCGCCATATAATGATGTCACTAGAGAGGAGATGATTACGTAATAGTTTCCCCAAATGGAACCAGAGAGCGAAGCTATCTTAGGGAGGGGTGATATCATAGATCGATACCAGAATGCCTGTTACTATTGGCGGATTGACTTACTAAGGTTTGTATTTAACCATACTTTTACATACCCTGACCATTTATATGTAAATAGTCCTGAAAAAGAATGCTTAACACGAATTCATTAGTTCTACATTTAATTACATTTTCTGATCATATTGTTACGTCTCCGTTC
>NW_013677364.1:3849-5426 GCF_000517525.1 Limulus polyphemus | reverse complement strand
TATTAAATCGTCCTGAAAACGACGTTAATTTAAATAGCATGCAATAATTTAAAATTTTCTTTTTCACTCGTTTCACTTTATGCTATCCATATAACTTGACAAAATTTACAGATAATATTTGATAGTTTTATCTTATATGAGTCATCAGTGTCTAGATTTGATTATGTTAAAACCGTTATTTTAACGACAATCTTACTTTACTGTCCGTAAGATTGTAATAAATCTGTTGTTATCCATTACTTGAATGAGATCCCAGCTTACGTTTTCACTTTCAGTTATATATATTTATTTGTATTACATGTATTTTACAAAGGTGGGCTATGTTACTAAGGATTGTATAGGGATTTTGACGTACATTTAATTGCATACGTTTGATAATGATGTTTTTATATTTCCATGGGACGGTATGCAGCATATTAGACGTTCTTTTCATTACCATCTGTGGTTCATTAACACCATGGAAAATTTCACTCTGACTCATTGTGACATGTTCAGTTTATCCAAGTTCAAAACAAGTGCAAACTTTCTATACACATACAACAAATGTTTTACTAAGGAAATGAAAATAACGTCTAATATGCTACATATCGTCTTACGAAAGTATAGAAACACCATTTAAATATCTAGTTAATAAAGTCTGTGGTAAATTATTTTGCTACGTAGTAAATGTGAGTAATCACTATTATAGAATAACAACAATTACCATTTTTTATTAATATTTGAGGACTGAACTTTCTTGGACACATGTTGACAATGATAATAAGGGTAATATATACAATATTGTCCAACACACAGAACACGGTCCTTAGAGTATTCTTGTTGTTGTTGTAAACCCACGTTCGACAGTTCTTCTTAATGATTTTCTGATGTTGAGATTAGGTTGAGGCAGTTCTAATGGATCAAAATATTCTCCCTTCTTATTTCGACCAATGTAAATACAGAGTGGCTTCCAGATTTATGATTCGGATCCAGATTGTCAATGTACAATTGTTTTTCTGCATGATCAGGGAGTTGATCACCAGCAAACACATCTCCAAACTTCTTTCGTGTGCACAACTCTTGTGAAAGTATCGAATAAATTTCTAATGTGTTCGTAGCTTCTTTCAGACAATGTTCCGCAAGACACCTGCTGTTTCACTTTCACAAGTCAAAAATACATCTAATCTAACTTACATATTATCCAATATTTGAATGAGACTAATTCATTTTGTTACAACTAAATATGATAAACGAATGGCTTGCTATTTATCCATCCATGTTCTATTACAATTTCATAAACATTGAAACTATCTAAACACTATTATGAAATATCACACACTCATCACTGACTTCAAGCTAGCTAATCTTTGTCTGTTAAGAAATGAAAACTCGTTACGTGGGAAGGTTAGACAGATAAAAAGAAATATAAAGGAGAGAAAGGTCGTTGACCAACATGAGACTAATGTGAAAAGGTCACTTCCCAGTTGGCCAAGTCTATTTCATATAAAAGTCAATTATAATACATTGTCGCTATCTTTGTATTTACATTACACTTAATATTGAAAATAAGCGGTTCAAACTCTATATACATAATCATG
>NW_013677364.1:1335-3534 GCF_000517525.1 Limulus polyphemus | reverse complement strand
CACTAATGTCTAATTGTTATTTTAAATATTTCATGTTATAATGCTTCGAAACTAACACATAATTTGAAGTAGTGTCGCTATATATTAGATGAAGGTTTCAAATGCTGTATGTTGAGGTCATTGACAGCTACATGATAAAGATCAGTTCTGATTTATCTAGCAGCAGCGATAAGTTTATTTTATGGAATTGTTTTTAATCAATGACAGGACGAAGGTTTTGTTTGTAAAAACATTTCCATTATGATTTATTACACCGAACATTCAATATCATAACAATTAGATACAGAACATACTAAATGTCTGAAATATCTTTGGGAACTTACTGTGTTGCCATCCCCTTCTTCAAAAACATTGTGTCATATATTATTTTACAAACTTCACAATAGTCTGGTAGGTTTTTATTTTCAAGATAATCCTTTATTATTTGTACTTCTACTGCATTGTTTGTCATTTGATCAATGAGGTCTCTATTGTTATTAAATCGTTGTTTTTTCAGAAGAAGTTAATAATACTTCCTCTATTTTCGTTATGTATCGATTTGGTTATCATGTTATTTTACCAAATTCAGAATGGCAGAATCTGTATTTTTTCAAAATGAAAGTTAGTTTGACTATGATCGATTCATTTCTACGTAAACTTAAAAACTACATAAACATGCGAATTGTATGAGATTTCCTTATACAATACAACGAAATATAATGAAAAATTCGATTCAAATCTACTTTTAATATCTGCTTAAACGTGTGAAATGTCTGAGATTTCATTATACACTAATGTCTAATTATGATTTAAATATCTCATAATGTTTGGATGCTATATATTCAAACGAAACACTACATAGAATGGGTCTTTGACACACATGACAAAGGTCAGTTCCGAGTTGACCAAGTCTACTTCGCAATGCACAGTCGGACTGTGTAGCTCGTCCATATATAAACGGCTGTCAATCAGTCTACAATCACTTTGAATTCACTCTTTCCAGACAGTTCACGGGTGAAAGGCCATGTCATCGCGTTTGTAGACTCGCATTCACAATTTTATTGAACTACTATTTCATGAAAGTTTGGCATCAAGCTGTAGATTATAATTCAAATTTGAGCATTGTGCATTACTCACTTTTTTAATTTAAAATTAAATATTAAAAAAACACAGTTAAAAATCAACTTTTATGTGTGTCACGTGGTATGTTGAATGCAGCACTGGTTCAAATTAGATGTTTCTGATGTCAAAATACTAAGTCTATAGTTTCGTAGGAATGAGGAACTCAAATCACCGATATTGACAAGCTAGAATATAAAATAAGAACCTCTTATCTTTTGTATTGGCTAAGATATCACTCATGTGCTAAATCAAATACAGTGGCACTCCTCCCACCTCCATTTTTGAAAACGCCCCCTTATATACACTTATTTCTATATATAATATGAGTAACCAATCGAAAGCTAAGACTGTCCCCTAGTGCATTTCTCAGCCATTTTTTAACGTATTTGGACCTCTTTCTTTCGAACCAAGGTTTCAAGGAAGTAGATTGTGTCTTTAGTCTGCTCGAAATTTCATATTTTTTAGACCCAAATACAGCTTATTCACTAAGCTTGATAAATCATAGTGGAATTCTATGGTATTGATATAGTAATTTATGACTTTTTGGTTATTCAACTGTATATATAAAACCTAAAAAAAATTATATTTCTATTCATATCTTTCACCTGCAAATATTTAAAAGGCTTAGCAACCTGTGTCAAGCAGCAACCGAGTACAAAGGTCGTAACTAGAAGAGATAATTTTTTGCTTTACTTCTTTATTTATTGTTTAAGTAAAATAAGTTTAAAAATTTATTTCTAAATAGCAATAATCTATATACATATATAATGTATAATAACTGAAATGTGACTGTATTTTACAAAATACTAGTTTATTAAAAAACAGCCAAGATAAGTTAGTTTGTACAGACCAAAGGTCACTTTTATGTTATTTGATACTGTTACGTCTCCGTTCGTTAGTTGATTTTCGTAACTTCGTTCAGACGAAATTTAGCGACACAAGTCCTTTCTTGATAAAACTGGTTTATTCTTTCCGAATACAACTTTACGATACACTTAATTTCAACAGTCGCGCTATAACAAACGTTATAACAACGAACGTTAACTTCAACAATACTCTCTGACTGCAGTTCAATTACTTACTACCTACAGATTCTTT
>NW_013677364.1:0-335 GCF_000517525.1 Limulus polyphemus | reverse complement strand
GTCACGGGGCTTAGACTAGACACCTTCTCCCAAGCAGGGCACAAAACACTTGTTTTTAGGAAATCAATCATTGGCTTCAAATCTTGGTCTTTCTCCTGTTCTGCCTTGATATCTATATTTGGTTTTCCACTTCATCATCATCAACTTCTTCAGCCACTTTGACTTCACCTTGATGGCACCTAATTAATTCAACCTCTCTTTTAACAGTTACCGGAACTTGGGCTTTGTTGTTGCCAATCGTCATTTTATCGAAGTTAACTACACATTTCCTCAGTAGTAGATAGTCCAATCCTGATGTGCATTGGTCTTCAATGTCAGCCAAGTATACTTTTTCT
>NW_013677363.1:10658-13815 GCF_000517525.1 Limulus polyphemus | reverse complement strand
AGGTACTGACTGGCTAGTTTATAAGGATCCGATAAAGTACTAACTGGCTAGTTTATAAGGATCCGATAAGGTACTGACTGGCTAGTTTATAAGGATCCGATAAAGTACTAACTGGCTAGTTTATAAGGATCCGATAAGGTACTGACTGGCTAGTTTATAAGGATCCGATAAAGTACTGACTGGCTAGTTCACGAAGATCTGATAAAGCACTGACTATCGGATCCTTATAAACTAGCCAAAGTACTGACTGGCTAGTTTATAAGGATCCGATAAAGTACTGACTGGCTAGTTTATAAGGATCCGATAAAGTACTGACTGGCTAGTTTATTAGATTACTTTGAAGTGCGAACTTTACATTAAATGAAGGATGGTTTAACGGCATCAGCCACAATGTATGCAGACTGCAGCTGTCACTAACATGCAAATATTCAAGATTCCTTAACGCTCGAGGTAAATCAGATCGTCAGAAAAAACAACATAATTTAAAAGCGAGTTTTCGGGTAATAATCTTTAGCTGATACAACCTGCTTACTATATATATATAAGCTCCAAATAAATATATTTTTCTTCTTAAACTTCAAAGCAAAATAACGCAGTACTGATTTTCAAATTTAGTTTAAAATAAAAACACTAAATTATTTTCAGGAGTTATAGTAGGTTAGAAAATAATTGATAGTACTTTGTATGTGATAAGTTGGGTGAAGACTGAAGTGAATCGTTTGGCGAGATATGATTGGTTAAAGTAAAAATACACGTCACAGCTCGTGTTTCTGGAGATAATTTAGATCTTAACATAGGGAGACTTTGAATAGCTATAAAACTACTTTACTTGCTACAAAAAATAGTTAACGGTAACGTAGACAAATATTTTCTTTACAATTTCAGATCCACTGATAAGTTTGTTTTTATTAACTATGTGTTCATGAAAAGAACAATTTTTAAAATATAAATATATTCAACGGAAACTTTTAGTGGGTATTGATTGCTAAAATTGGCGCCAAATATGTTGATTTTATAGAATTCGTATGACCGAACTGAGGATAAGTCACTGAGTCGTTTCATTTACATCCCTGTTGCTTCTAAAGACCCCGCCCAGAAAGTTTTCTTAGAAGAAACACGTTCATTGAACTTCCAATAGACACAAGTTCGTTACTATCTACTGGAGTTGAATACACGTTAGGGAAGCCAGCATCTGTTTCTGGCTAAAATAACATAACATGATAATACGGAAAAGTCGGGGTCTTTCGCTATAATATTGTTAGAATTTGGGGTCGTTAGAAGAAAACCGGTTTTTACTCTCCCTTATAACTTTTAATCTTAACTACTTTTCGATCTCAGTGAATCACGAAAAGAAAACAAACTATGATTGGTTTATTTACTTCTACAAACTTGGTGCTGTATATATTACCTTTTAAACAGAACCTACAATATTCCTTCTAAGTGTGTCGGTCCTTACATCACGAACTTACTCTCGTTAAAGATATCCTAAAAAAACAGTTTCTTTCCTGACAACTTAGAGATTATAGATTAGCAGTAAATACAAATAACCCTAACCATAACAACTTAACCCTAACCATCCTCCATTTTTACCCAGTACATTTTATCTTACTTTACCTAGTAAATAATAATAAAAAACTAACCTAATCAAATCTCAAGTCCAACTGAGAATTATCTTTTAAAGATCACATGCCGAAACCTCTACGTTTGGGGATTAGTTATTCTTATACACGTAATAGCTGCCAGACTATCTTTCTTGGCAAGTCAACACGTCATTTAAAAGTCACAATCTCTGAACATAAAGGTTTCTAGTTTGTACGTCTCTGCTCAAACTTTGAAACACTTACCACCTCCTTTATCATAGAATAGTTTCAACATTCTGACCATTGACCACTGACCATTCCATTATTAAACAGCACAATGAGCTATTTTCAGCTGAAGCTCTTTTAACAGACAATGCGTTTTTGTGTTTGTATGTATATCTCGCTTGTTACGGCCTCTAACCCTAATGTGATAAACCCATACATCATTTATTACAGTCCCTAACCCTAATATGATATGTCTATACATCTTTTTTTATTACGGCCTCTAACCCTCATATGATATGCCTATAAATCATTTATTACGGCCCCTAACCCTAATGTGATATGACTATACATCATTTATTACGGCCCCTAACCCTAATATGATATGCCTACATACCATTTATTACGGCTCCTAACCCTAACGTGATATGTCTATGTATCATTTATTACGGTCCCTAACCCTAACATGATATGACTATACATCATTTATGAAGGCCCCTAACCCTAACATGATATGTCTATACATCATTATTTACACTAATTTGTAATTCTATTACCTGTCATGCAACTTGGCTTTATTAACGCATAAATAACTTGGCTTTATTAGCGCGTAATTAACTTGGTTTCATTAGCACATAATTAACTTGGCTTTATTAGCGCATAAATAACTTGGCTTTATTAGGGCATAATTAACTTGGCTTTATTGGGGCACAATTAACCTGGCTTTATTATCTCATAACAAACTTGGTTTTATTAGCGCGTAATTAACTTAGTTTCATTAGTACATAATTAACTTGGCTTTATTAGTGCATAAATATATTTGCTTTATTAGCGCATAATTCTTTGTTTTTGTTTTTTGAAGTTAAGCACAAAGCTACACAATGGGCTATCTGGGCTCTGCTCACCACGGGTATTGGCTATTCTTCTTTATTATGATATATATATACTTGTCCTTTTCAATGTCAACTTGTCCTTTTCAAGGTCAGCTTGTCCCGTCTCAAGCACCAAACATATATAAATAAAACTTGAATATTTTCCTTACATTGAACTTCACTAATAACCATTCCTGCTTCCTGTAATCACTGATAACGATGTAACAGTACTTAATCTATAGAGTACTATAGGCAGCTGAGTTTTCTAGGGATTGACGAGTACCTCTAAGTTCTCCATATGTTTATTAATGTATTCTATACATCATGATGTATGTTTACTGTTATTATATATATATACATCATAATGTAAGTTTAGTGTTGTTATATATATATATATATTATAATGTATGTTTAGTGTTGTTATATATATACACATCATAATGTATGTTTAGTGTTGTTATATATATACATCATGATGTAAGT
>NW_013677363.1:7478-10015 GCF_000517525.1 Limulus polyphemus | reverse complement strand
TGTATAACATTGTATTTCTAACATTATTCAGGGGGATGGTGTATAACATTGTATTTCTAACATTCTTTAAAGGGATTGTGTATAACATTGTATTTCTAACATTCTTTAGAGGGTTGGTGTATAACATTGTATTTCTAACATTCTTTAGAGGGTTGGTGTATAACATTGTATTTCTAACATTCTTTAGAGGGATGGTGTATAACATTGTATTTCTAATATTCTTTAGAGGGTTGGTGTATAACATTGTATTTCTAATATTCTTTAGAGGGGTTGGTGTATAACATTGTATTTTTAACATTATTCAGGGGAATGGTGTATAACATTATATTTCTAACATTCTTTAAAGGGATTGTGTATAACATTGTATTTCTAACATTCTTTAGAGGGTTGGTGTATAACATTGTATTTCTAACATTCTTTAGAGGGTTGGTGTATAACATTGTATTTCTAACATTCTTTAGAGGGTTGGTGTATAACATTGTATGTTCCATTATTACAGCTCTGAACTGACAACTCCATTATTACAGCTCTGAACAGATAACACCATTATTACAGCTCTGAACAGATAACTCCATTATTACAGCTCTGAACAGATAACTCCATTATTACAGCTCTGAACTGACAACTCCATTATTACAGCTCTGAACAGATAACACGTCAGACCTTGGAACACTGTTAGAAATACAATGTTATACACCATTCCCCCTGAAGAATGTTAGAAATACAATGTTATACACAATCCCTCTAAAGAATGTTAGAAATACAATGTTATACACAATCCCTCTAAAGAATGTTAGGTTATCTGTTCAGAGCCACCATTATTACAATTACAGCTCTGAACAGATAACATCATATTTGTTTACTGTTATTATACATATATACATCATAATGTATGTTTACTGTTATTATGCATATATACATCATAATGTAAGTTTAGTGTTGTTATATATACATCATAATGTAAGTTTAGTATTGTTACATATATACATACATGATGATTATTGATTACACATATTTTAAGGTTTTGTGATATTGTATGTTTATTGTTAGGGTAGGATTCATATTTATAACATTACCCTAAAGTTTAACACTAAAAACTCAGTAATTTTAACCAAAAGGTGAAGATTTGTCTCTCGGCTGGCGGATAGTCTTAAAATAGTTTACTCCCACACCCTACACTTGCTGCACGGAATTCTCTGAAGAGATAGATCTTGGAACTTCCCAACTAAAAAACAAACAAAACCATCATTTATAGTAGTAGTTTCCGACAAGGACCAGTATTTGTTGATGTGAGTCAAACCAGGGAAAAACTGGTAAGTTTTGAAAACGTAAAACCGTATTGAAAGGATTTTATTTTCCTAGTAGTATGTTCATAGAACTGAGTATTTCTAGGAATGCTACTCTTTTTTCTTTTTGAACTTTACGATGCTGTCCTTACAGATTTGTTGGTGTTGAGATTTACAATCAATTTGAAGTTGTTCAAAAGGAAGAGTGAACTAGTTTTTCTGGAGTTACAAATAGAGATGTCAAACTGACGACAAACATCCATGGTATGTGTTGACTCTTCGTAGTGTTTTAACAGAGCGTGAAACGTCGTCCCGGCTGCCACAAAAAGAATGTAGATTGGTGTGTTTTTTGTAGATTTCAGTTACCAATCCAAACAGATCAAAACTCAACTCACTGAGTTGAGTGGATAAACCACTAAAAACATATCAAGATTATTTCTAGGTTATACCTCAGGTATAAACACCAAACACAGATACTAGTGTCGTTCATTATATGTAAACAACTCGTACAAAGAACAAGATACCAGTAGTAGGCGGAACAAATAACTTCATTATTACAGCTCTGAACAGATAACTCCATTATTACAGCTCTGAACAAATAACTCCATTATTACAGCTCTGAACAGATAACACCATTATTACAGCTCTGAACAGATAACATCATTATTACAGCTCTGAACAGATAACACCATTATTACAGCTCTGAACAGATAACACCATTATTACAGCTCTGAACAGATAACACCATTATTACAGTTCTGAACAAATAACTCCATTATTACAGCTCTGAACAGATAACACCATTAATGTATGTTTAGTGTTGTTATATATATACATCATGATGTAAGTTTAGTGTTGTTATATATATATATACATCATGATGTATGTTTAGTGTTGTTATATATATACATCATGATGTATGTTTAGTGTTGTTATATATATACATCATAATGTAAGTTTAGTGTTGTTATATATACATCATAATGTAGTTTAGTGTTGTTATATATACATCATAATGTATGTTTAGTGTTGTTATATATAATGATGTATATATAACAATACTAAACTTACATTATGATGTATATATGCATAATAACAGTAAACATACATTATGATGTATATATGTATAATAACAGTAAACAAATATGATGTATATATAACAACACTAAACATACATCATGATGTATATATAACAACACTAAACATACATCATGATGTATATATATATATATAACAACACTAAACTTACAT
>NW_013677363.1:0-6553 GCF_000517525.1 Limulus polyphemus | reverse complement strand
CTTCATCATCACTAGGGGTGGTTTCTTATGTTGGATCTCTTCATCATCACTAGGGGTGGTTTCTTATGTTGGATCTCTTCATCATCACTAGGGGTGGTTTCTTATGTTGGATCTCTTTATCTTCTATAACGGCAGCTGAAACCTTACATTGTAGGGTTTATAATGGCAGCAGAAACCTTACATTCTAGGGTCTATAATGGCAGCAGAAACCTTACATTGTAAGGTCTATAATGGCAGCAGAAACCTTACATTGTAGGGTCTATAACGGAAGCTGAAACCTTATATTGTAGGTTCTATAATGGCAGCAGAAACTTTAAATTGTAGGGTCTATAATGGCAGCAGAATCCTTACATTGTAGGAACTATAACGGAAGCTGAAACCTAACATTGTAGGTTCTTTAATGGTAACAGAAACCTTACATTGTACGTTCTATAACGGCATCAGAAACCTTACATTGTAGGTTCTATAATGGCAGCAGAAACCTTACATTGTAGGTTCTATAATGGCAGCAGAAACCTTACATTGTAAGGTTTATAATGGCAGCAGAAACCTTACATTGTAGGGTTTATAATGGCAGCAGAAACCTAACATTGTAGGTTCTTTAATGGTAACAGAAACCTTACATTGTAGGAACTATAACGGAAGCTGAAACCTTATATTGTAGGTTTTATAACGGCAGCTGAAACCTTACATTGTAGGAACTATAACGGAAGCTGAAACCTAACATTGTAGGTTCTTTAATGGTAACAGAAACCTTACATTGTAGGAACTATAACGGAAGCTGAAACTTTATATTGTAGGTTCTATAATGGCAGCAAGAAGCTTATAGTGTACAGTTTAGAATGACAGCAAGAACCTTACTCTAGGGTCAAATTACAAAATGCAATTAGTCTCTCAGTGCTAGTTTTAAGAATTTTTTTATTCAAATGACTTTTTAATTTATAGGACAAATTATTTTTTTTAAAGATTTAGTCTTAGTTCAGTTTTCTGTAACTTGTCTGTAGTTTTAAGCACAAAGCTACACAATGGGCTATCTCTGCTCTTCTCACCACGAGTATCGAGACCCTGTTTCCAACTTTGTAAGTCCGCAAACTCACCGCTGTGTGCCACTGCCCCCCCCCCCCCGGTGGGAGAGCAGTAATTTTAGGCCTTACACATCGCTAAACTCCGAGGTACGATTTCTCACGGTAGACACACCAGGTAGCCAAATTTGGCGTTGCTCTGAAACAAAAAGCTCTAATGACTTGTATTTTCATTCCGACTGATGCTTACTACAACACCACATCAATGGATATTTAAGACGTCGTTTTTCCAAATACTGACAAGATTACCCTAGACATCTTAAAATGTCATTTAAAAAGGGTTTGGAAAATCTGAGAGTTCACGTAAAAAAGTACAAGCCAGTTTTTATAATTAAACATCGTAATCTAATGTTAGAAGTTATGTAAGGTGATGAATTTGTTTTAAATAATAAAATGTTGTTTAATGAAATAAAATATTTTTATTTGTTATTTATCAATGTAAAGCGAAACAGGAAAAGAAAGAGTTAAAATATAAAATATTTAAAATATAACATAGTTAAAGTACAGAATAGTTATAATATAACATAGTTAAAGTACGAAATAGCTAAAATATAACATAGTTAAAGTATAGAACAGTTAAAATATAACATATAGATATATTTGCCTCACCTTTACCTATGATGAAGATCTCGGATTTAATGCTGTTTTATAGTAAATTTTTATTGTAATTTGCACCACTTATTCTCACATTTCAATATTAAAAACATTTGTTACTCATTAGTTTGTTTGTTTGAAGTTAGGCACAAAGCTACACAATGGGCTATTTGTGCTATGCCCCTCACGAGTATCAAAACCTAGAAACCTTCAGACTTACCGCTTAATTAATTGGGTGGGGGAGTATTAAGGTAGCCAAAAATGTATTTTTATTAATGGTTAACATTTATATTGCAAAATTAAATTTTGTATTTTAACTAGTTTAACTATTTTAACTGTTTTTGTACTTTAACTATTTTATATTTTAAGTATTCTATACTTTAACTATTTTATATTTTAACTATTTTATCCTTGAACTATTCTATATTTTAACTGTTCTATACTTTAACTATTTTATATTTTAAGTATTCTATACTTTAACGGGTACACTGGCTGAAGGATATTTTACAAAACTAACATAATATCTAGGGTACACTAGCTGAAGGATATTTTATAAAACTAACATAATATCCTTGGATATCTAGGGTATACTAGCTGAAGGATATTTTACAAAACTAACATAATATCCTTGGATATCTAGGTACATTGGCTGAAGGATATTTTACAAAACTAACATAATATCCTTGGATATCTAGGGTACACTGGCTGAAGGATATTTTACAAAACTGACATAATATCCTTGGATATCTAGGGTATACTGGCGGAAGGATATTTTACAAAACTAACATAATATCCTTGGATATCTAGGGTATACTGGCGGAAGGATATTTGATAAAAAAGTTTTATCCTATTAGAGAAACGTTACTACTTATTCTACAAGAAAAATATAATTTCTGTGAAAGTTACCGACATTTTTAATCAGAACTTAATGATTCTTTAAAAATGTTCAAGAACCTTTAATTCGGATAAAATATATAATTTATTCCCCATCGTTTCAGTTTTATCAAAAGGTTTAAAGACAGAAAAGCGGGAAATTACAATTCGCAATAAGACAAAATGTGACAAAAATTGTCAAAGACGTTTTTTTTTTAAATTCCTTCTTAATTTGTACATTTCGAATGTTAAACTAGGGATGTGTAAAAATAACATTTTAGACCTATCTTTCATGCCCAGCTGGCAAGTTTTAATATTGAAAGATAAACCTCCCGGATAGTGACTTGTAGGAGAAAACAAAAAAAAAAGTTTGAAATGCTATATTTACTCCGATTTTGAAATTCGAAATGGTTAACCCACGAGAAATTAAAATCCGTAGTTATACGTGATATTTATAACAAATGTTAAGCCTAAATATTTCCAGTGATTCGCCAACTTTCAGCGTTTAAACCCTAACCTTACAATTAACATTCTCGGCTGTTTAAATATATCAAAGAAACACTCTATATTGTAGCACAAACAATCAAAAAATTAGAGACCGTTTAAAAAATAACATACTTGCTTTACACTGTGAAAAAAACATTGTTGTGAACAAACCTAAAACGAGAATATTTGTTATTTTTGTTGTTTGTTGTTTTCATTGTGCAAAACTACAAATGGACCATCTGTACTCTGCTCATTTTAAGACGAAGCTTTTGGCAAGGAAAACTGCGCTGCAGGGTTATTGTCATGATGCATGATAGAACGTGGCGGCATGGACTTTAACAACGTGTAAACATAAGAACATTATTACAACAACAGCTTATTGCTATAAGATTTTATAAAGATTGTTTAATGTATAATGACAACATTATCTATGACGCTTTCCGGTGGCTCAGCTGTAAGTCTGAAGGCTTATAGCAGTAAAAACCGAGTTTCGATACCCATGATGGGCACAGCACTGATAGCCCATTTTTTGTACTTTTGTATTTAACAACAGCAAAACTTGTTTATGACAATATGTAAAAGATGATAAATTCATTTATAGTAACATGTTTGTTTGCTAAATTGTGATTTGATTCAAGTGAAACGCAGATTCAAATCTGTCTAAATATATTATTACAAACTCGTGCTGAACAAAGTGGACCCAGAAGGAGATAATCCAATCAACATAATTGACAAGTAGTTTCGTTAACTTCCTGAAGTACGGTTTGTTTGTTTCTTTGTAATTAAGCACAAAGCTAAACAATGGGCTATCTATCTGTGCTCTGCCCACCACGGGTATCGAAATCCGGATTCTAGCGTTGTAAGTCCGCAGACATACCACTGTGCCACTGGGGGTCCCTGAAGTACGGTTGAGGTTTTCAAATCCTACTGGTTGCCCCCTAACCACTCAGGGTTACTCATTCATTAATTACAAATGTGAAGGCATTCAATTGGTTGTTTCTCCAAAGCTTTCATAAATAAACATACACGTTGTACTTCTAAGACAATTGCAATGCAAAATTTCAAAATACCTGATATATTTAGACCATCTTTGTAAATATATATTTTGTGCTGCCATCTATCGGTCATTGTCGTTAATACAAGGTATCATTTATCTTCGTATCCCTTTTGACAACAGGGAAATAAATTTTGTACATAATTTCCTAAAGAATTAACTATAACTGTTAAAATTATTTAACAAATCACAAGTTAAGAGCTTTTGTCGATTGTTTAATTTTTAATTTTTAAAATTTTACTCATCAGTTCTGAATCAGTTGTATGCCCTGCCTGTTGCTTCGAAAACGATCTTCGGAATTAGAGGGCGGTGGGTGTGTTATAAGAGTGACGGTCAAATCTCACTATTCAGTAAGATAAGAGAAGCCCAAGTGTTGGCGGTGGGTGCTGTTGACTAGCCGCCTTTCTCTCTAGGCTATCGGTTAAAAATTAGGGGCTGTCATACACAGAGAGCCCCGATGTAGCTATAAGATTCTATACAAAGAACACAAGAAACATACAACTGAAATCATGGAGAATCAATCAAATAAAAATTCATGTAGCTTATAATTAATAAGGTTAGAATGTAAAATCAAATAAACCTTCTTAGTAAGTAAGGATTAGTTCCATTTGACTTTACTGTTAGTTAAGAAGGATCGCACCACTGATCAAAACGTCGAAGCTTGTTAAAAATACAGTCTTCCTGACTCAAAATAATATCACTTGTAAAAAATAGCTTAGAGCATATCATTAACGTCTCCGTATTATATTCAATATATGACTCAAAATAATGTCACTTGTAAAAATAGCTTAGAGCATATCATTAACGTCTCCGTATTATATTCAGTATATGACTCAAAATAATGTCACTTGTAAAAATAGCTTAGAGCATATCATTAACGTCTCCGTATTATATTCAATATATGAAATCAGGAAAAATGTTCTATTTTAGTCTAATAGAAATATCCACGTGTATTGATGAATAAGACGGATAACCTTAAAAGTTTGTGACAAGAAAAACAAAAACTAATTAGCCTAGTTACAAATATAACTTCAAGGCCAGAGGAACATTGCCCAATTCTTGGATGTCGAAGCGTCAAAGTTAGACTGTTTTTTGTTGTTTTTTTTCAATGACAATATTATTTTAGTCAAACTGATGGTGATAGTTAATGTAGTAACCAGATTAAAATGTTTTATTTGAATCTTATTTTATTAATTTTTATGTACAAACTGGTTCATTCCTCCACGGCAGTCAGAGCCTCTGATGGCTCAGCTGTAAACGTGAAGAGTTGTAACGTTACAATTCGAGGTTAGATCCGTGAGATGAGCTAAGGAAGATGGATAGTAATAAAATTCACAAATGACGCATTTCAACAGAATATAAAAAAACTAAACATATTTCAATTTATTAAAATGAATAGACTTATAACGTTAAAATCCGAGGTTCGATTCCCCGCCTTGTAGTAAAAAAACACCAACAACTATAATTTCAATTAAGAAGAGTTGATTTCAGACTTATTTGTTTTCAATTTTTGCCACCCAACTATCGGTTTATCTCTGGAAATATATTGTAGAAATATTCTGCAGTAAAAAGTATTTAAATTACTTGCAGTTGTAGGACAGACAGACAGTAAAAACATAGATATTTGGTTATGTAAATAGACGGACAGTGTAGGCCAAGATTCCGTACTTTTATACTTAATGTATAGTTCTATCAACTCACATTGTTTTACATTTTTACTTTATGAAGGTAAGTAATAGTTAACAATGTTTTCCCCAGTAATGCTATAAATTCATCAACAATTAGTATCTTCTTGGTTTTTTCATATTGCCGATAACCCAATGTAACGTTGTTAAAAATACTTTGTTTGCTTAATGTTTTCTCGATAGATGGCGCCTAATGACATGGCAAGCTTCAGACAAGACTCTAACAGAGTTAACAGCTTTTTTGTATTCTGTGTGTAAAATATGAATAATTTTTATTCGGATATCATAAACTTTAAACGTTGGTATGTTGAGGTGTTCAGTGTACTCTAGTTTTGATTGGTTTACGTGTGTTGTAATTTAAATAAAACCTTATTGCTTTTGTTATCTGTAGTCCAGGGTAACCTGAAAAAAAAAACTAGTTTCTGTACAATATTGCAAGTCGAGCACCTTAACCACCTGGCTATGCCGGGCCCAAGCAGCAAAATATTTTACAATGAAAACAAACATGAAAAGGCCTAAAGGTGTCATGGAAAGAATGGAGAAAACAATATATTACCATTAAAGGTTAAAGGCTGAAAAAAAAACAGTATATTACTGTGAAAGGTTAAAGGTTGGATAAAACAGTATATTACTGTGAAAGGTTAAAGGTTGGATAAAACAGTATATTACTGTGAAAGGTTAAAGGTTGGAGAAAACAGTATATTACTGTGAAAGGTTAAAGGTTGGATAAAACAGTATATTACTGTGAAAGGTTAAAGGTTGGAGAAAACAGTATATTA
>NW_013677362.1:9213-13806 GCF_000517525.1 Limulus polyphemus | reverse complement strand
CCCGTAAAATTAAGAGACTTTGTTGAATTGTAATTTTGTGATTGTAATTCTGTACATTTAATTAAGTAATTGTTATTGGTTTATTGTGTGTGGCTATTGTTCGGGACGAACAATACTAAGGAGGGGGAGGGGTTGCGTCAGCGAGGTCACGTGACTATTCTCACGCCACCTCGCTTTCTAGAACTATCCCGTTCCTTCGTGAATGCCCTAGCATTTACTAGATATTTGTTAGTCTGGTATATATATATATATATAAGACGCTCACAACGTGACGGGACAATGTGTGTGTGTAGGTAGTGAGTAATTGATCTGCAGTCAGAGAGTATTGTTGAATGTCGTTATAGCGTTTGTTTTAGCGCGAATGTTGAAATCAAGTGTATCGTAAAGTTATATTCAGAAAGAATAAACCAGTTTTATTAAGTAAGGACTTGTGTCGCTAAAGTTTCGTCGGAACGAAGTTACGGAAAGTTTATTAACAAACGGAGACGTAACAATATTATACAGCTGAAGGAAAAAAACTTAAAAAGTAATAAAAATTATTTAAAAAAATATGTTTACAAGGTAAAGAAAGACATAACTTTAACATTTTTAAGGTAATAAAATAAAATTAATTGAAAAATTTTATAAAAAACTAAACCGTTTGTACGTAAAGGATTTATAGAACCCAATTTGAATTATTTCTATTTCGATTGTGGTTCATCGATTAGTGTTGGAGAGGAAATGTCGTAAAGTAAGTACTTTAAAGTGCTCAAGGGGATGATCAGCTTTGTTGAAGTTCCAAGCTATAGGTTTATCTCGATCTTTAATCAACATGCTACGTAAGTGTTTTCGTGTGCATTCAGCGAGCATACCGCTGGTTACTCCTACGTAGATATAGTCACACTTGTTACAATAATACAATAAATTAAACATTTAGATGTATAGTTTAATTATTCTTATTAACTTTTTATAAATCAACAACTTTTTACTTTATTGTATTGTTTTTACTATACTGTTTAATTCTTGTGGTTCTATCTCGCGTTACATTCTGTTCTCGTGTATAGTTTCCTTTCAAAATGTTCCTGTAGTTCTCATTAACCGACTGGCTTGCAAAGCAACGTTTGCTCGAAACGTCACCAAGAAAATAAAATACAATCATCAGTTTATAACGTATTCTGCTACAGCATTAGCCAAAGAAATTCTAGTCCTAATCTTTATATGTTTGTTTATTTGTTTTTAAGCACAAAACTACACAATAGATTATCTGTGTTGTGCTTATCATGGGTATTTAAAACCAATTTTTAGCATTATAAATCCGCAGGCGTACCGTTGAGCCACTATGGACAGTCTTTCTATGATCCCCACTTCAAATACCTTTATCGGTATACTTAATGAGAGATCCCCACTATTTAACCATTTTGACCGTCTCTTTCCTCAGCAAACGGTTCAAATCCGTGAAAGACTGGTATCTCAATGAACTGAACCTTGTAAGCTAAGCACTTTTCTCCTCGCCATCTCCCAAGGCAACCTCTACTTTAACTCTATCCATTTCATGACTTGATTTCTGTTCTTAATCTACTATTCCCTCTTCAATAGTACAACCTTCCCCCAAAGCTTTCTCTAACTGTCTACAGAAAAATGTAGAGTGTATCTTTCTGAGCCACCTGAAAATTGTAACCAAGCCTACAATTTGAATGGCATGATGCAAAATTCACATGGGTCATTTCGAGTGGTGGAAGAAGTCTTACGTCTGTTTTTATTATCCACATATACCTGTCAGATACAAGGGTTAGTGTATCGAACTATTAAGATTCTTTCAATGCATCTAAACATTTATCTGTGAGTTTGTGTGACAACAGGTTCGTATGCCTAAGATCAACTCAAAACCGTAGTATCCCCTCATTCAAAATCACTATTGGTGATGGCCAAGCAGTGATGTTTGTGTTACTATATTCTTCAGCATCCACTCGATCTGAACTCTAGTTATACTTTTGGTATTTCATCGGAGCGTGCATAGTGGATGTTTAATAGGACATTTGTCTCTGATATGCGTATTGTGGTGAATATAGTATGTCCTATTCAGATAACCTGTGATCACTTGATTTTGAATAAACAAATATAATGTTAGGAAGTTCGGCTTCTTTTCTGAAAATAAAATACTGATTTATACGTGTATTCAATCACTGAAGCAGCCAGTGAAAACATATGAGACTGAGTTAACAGGCTTCCTCTAAATGTACTCATGCAGGTGACTGTTTCTGGGCTCCACATGCCTGACATTTAATGATCTTCCCACATGTTTTATAAAAATCCTATTTGTAAATGACGTAAGTAAAATTGACAATAATTACAATGCACTTACTTAATTTAGTTCACACCATAGCAGTCTAGACCACTACTACCTAATCTAGTTCACACCATAGCAGTCTAGACCACTACTACTTAATTTAGTTCACACCATAGCAGTCTAGACCACTACTACTTAATTTAGTTCACACCATATCAGTCTAGACCACTACTACTTAATTTAGTTCACACCATATCAGTCTAGACCAATTACTATCTCTGACGTATCCAAGCCGGCCTGATGAGTCGTGGTATTGGGCGAAAGGCCTAGGCCTCGTCGGTACTAAATATAATAGAGGCGTGGATATATATAGTCTTACCAGATTAATTACAGATCATGACTTTTCAGGTATGGATTTCACAGCCTTATTAGATTGATTATGGATCATAATTTTTCAGGCATGGATTTAATAGCCTTACCAGACTTTATTTTTGTTTACTTTTCTTAGAAGCATAGTTTTTGTATAGTATGAATGCTTGTTTGTTTTTAATTATGCACAAAGCTACACAAGGGCTATCTGTGCTCTGCCCACCACTGGTATCGAAACCCGGTTTCTAACGTTGTAAGTCCGCAGACATACCGCTGTGCCACTGGGGGGCTGTATGAATGCACAATTCGTTTTGTTTATTTGACATTCCTATACTCACAAGTGTGCATGTATAAGTCATATACCTGGAAAATCTTATTCAAATATTACAATTATACAATATGTAGATAAACAAGTTCGAACTTATCAAATAAGCAAAGTCTGATAAAAACTGGTGTAAATCACTTGAACTGTCAACTTGTCACGTTGTCATAGGTTTGTAATTTCTTTTTTGGTTTGAAGAATGTTATTGCGCTTGAAATCATCTGAAATGTAATTTTTCTGAATATATTCTGCACTTAAGATCTTATCAAAATGGGTTTTTTTTCGATTTTTTTTATGTTTATCTAATATAATCTATGAAATGGTGATTTTTGTAAATATATATTGAAGCTGAAACTACTTATAAAGTGTCCATTTTTTCTGACATATTACTGTACTTGAAATTATCTGTAAACTAACACTTTTTATGAATCTTTATTATACTCAAATCCACCTATAAGTTTCCCGGTGGGTCAGCAGTAAATTTATGGATTTCTAACGCTACAATCCTGGGTTCGATTCTACGCGGTAAACAGAACGCGGTTAGTCCATTATGTAGTTTTGTACTAAAACAATAACACATACATATACCTATACACGTATTTTTTCTGAAGTTTTATTTAAATGTTTCTATCTTGAAGATCATGTTTGTTTCTAAATAGTTTCTCTACCTGAAGACTTTAGAAAAACAATTTTCAAGATTAGCTAGATTTAGTTTAAAACCGTTCTTTTTACTGTTTACATGTCTCCTTAGTTTTTCCTTTTCATCGCACATCTTCATTTATCCGATTAATAAACGGCTGGATATCGTACATCTTTTGATACCCGTTGTTTACATCTGTTTACATTTGATCGTATACTCATACACTTCTCTTTAATATGTTTTCGTGTCCTGTTAATAGTTCAGAAATCGTCTCGATATTGTACATTTCCTCCCTTGCCTTTTTATGTTTCACATTTTTCATAACAGTTCAAAAACAAGTTTAGTTTGCATGGATTCCAAAAGCATATCGATTTCTCTTCAATATTGGATCAGTTATGAAAGTTACTAAGAGTTGGAGGTGTAAGAGGGTGGGAACGCGTGGATACGGTGTACCTGTATATATATATATATATTTTTATTATTAGTCGGAACGCTATACCGCCACTATTTCGGACGAATCACACTTTACAAGGTTAAAAGTGTTCCGGCACTATTTTATTTGGCGCTAAGCCATTGCTAAGAAAAATATTATTAAAGTATTTAAAAGCTACCAAACACTTTTGTACAACTTCTACCAATAACGAAACTGTTAAGTGATGCCATAAATATTAGTAAATACAGTAATAAAAACATTGTCATCAAGGTGATTGAAAGTTGTTAAATACACAATAAGTTATAAAAATAAAACAGAACAACTTTACAAAGATGTAGGCTTAAAGTATACCGAATTTACATTGTCCACTTTATAAAGTTTCAAAGTAAGTGCATTATGATCATACACGGTACATTTGATAAAACTACCCCCTCTATCCTAGTGCACACCTAAGAATATTGTTACGCCTCTGTGTTCGTTTGTTAATTTTCCGTAAAAATTCTTTCCGAAGAAACTTTAGCGATACAAGTCCTTTCTTAAATAAAACTAGTTTATTCTTTATT
>NW_013677362.1:6938-8213 GCF_000517525.1 Limulus polyphemus | reverse complement strand
TCTGCAATTCAATTCCAATTGTTGCCGTCACTTCTTGGCGGTCTTATATACAAGAATACCGCACATCCAGTAAACACTCGAGCATTCAAGAACCTTCGAGAATATCATGACGTGTTACTAGCGTCACGTGACTTCCGCCGTTGTAACAATATTAAATAAAAATGCAGCACACCAATAACTGGGGCACTCATAGAAAAAGTGGGAATAAAACCACATACACTTGAAAAACAGAAACTGGTAAATAAACTGGCTTGCAGTGTGTTGTATTTTCACATGCTCATCGTACTGAAATTGTTATGATAGCGTATTTTACTGTTTATTATTTTAAAGGGCTGTAAAAAATAGAATTTTTTAACGAAACAACTAGTTCAATTATAAGACATTAGTGTGCGTGCCCAATCTTTTGGAAAACACTGGTTATAACATTACAAAAAAGTGTATCCTACACCCACAAGATACACTTTATAACATTACAAAATTTTGTATTCTGGAATTAGGCAATATACTTGATAAAATTACAAAAAAAGTGTATTCTTAACTTACACGATACACTTTACAACATTATAAAGTATCCTGAACACAAAGGACACTCTTTATAAGATTAGAATGTAGTGTATCTCGAACTCAAAGGATATACTTTATAATATTACAAAATAATGAATCCTGATCTCACAGAATACACTTTACAAAATTTACAACGAGGTATATCCTGAATCCACTTTCCAACATTACAAAGAAGAGTATTTTGAAATTACACGATGCAGTTTACAATATTAAAAAATAGTGTCCTGAATTCGCAGAATATACTTCACAACATTACAAAGCAGTGCATCCTGAATGCATACGGTATACTTTAATAAATTACAAAGGAGTATATCCAGAATTTACATGATACAGTTTATATTCTAAAGAAATGTTGTATCCTAAATAACAAAACTTGAAAGATACGAGAGTCGGGTGAAATTAATAAAATATGCATGTTTATATATAATTAATGAAAAAACTTTTATCACTCCAAGCTGAAATCGAATGGAGAATTAGACAGTACGTAGATATTCAGTCAGCTCAGTACATCAAACCTATATAAAATCTAGTGTGTGTCACGTCACGCTTGATTTCTCGAAATAGGAGGAGTCATGAAAACTAAAACGCATTTATTCAGACAGAATAGTTCGATTACTGTTGCTCATAAGATTTCAGTGACGGGGTTGCAAGGGGCTGTGAGGGGGTGCCGTGAAACCTTATAAGTGTAGTGAGTGTTGGTATAATAAGCCT
>NW_013677362.1:0-6379 GCF_000517525.1 Limulus polyphemus | reverse complement strand
TATCGATTCAGTTTTAAGCTTAAATCGTTTCTGAATTAAGCTGTTTTCTGTTATATCACCAAAGTTGTTAATAAAAAACAAACCCCCTTAATCAAGGGAGACTCTAAATTAAGAAATCAACAAATATTTTTCCAGTTTTGTTGTCTATACATTTCAGTTTATACTTTCAGTACATAGACTAACAACAATATTAGGTTATACCTTTTGTTGCTAAGCAACATGACATAAAAAGCCATTGTTGGAACGTAGTGTTGCCAAAACGCACTGGCTTTTCTATATTGTTACGTCTCCGTTTGTTAATCGATTTTCCGTAACTTCGTTCCGACGAAACTTAAGCGACACAAGTTCTTTCTTAATAAAAACTGATTTATTCTTTCCGAATATAACTTTACCGATACACTCAACTTCAACAATCGCGCTAAAAACAAACGCTATATCAACGAACGTCAATAATACTTCTTACTGCAGATCAATTACACATTATCTCCACACACATTACATTACCGCGTCACGTTGTCCCCTCTTATATATACCAGCCTACCCTACATCTAGTAAGAAGTAGAACATTCGCCAAAGTACATGATAGTTCTAGAAACGTTGCGTCACAGTAGTCATGTGACTCGACGACGCAACAATATATATTAGAAGTTGTTAATTTAATTGATTTTTACCAATAGTTTTTCTTTGAACTAGAGTATAGCCCATCAGATATGACGGGGCAAGTAGTACCACCCCTACTTCATAGTATACTTTATCCTCACATTTCATAGCTAACTGAAATAAATACATTTGCGAAATCATGCTTGACAAATACAGAGACAGAATAGTAGTCGAGGCAGTCAAAGGTCGGGAAATTTCTTTGTGAGCCAATCAAAATTCAGATAACTAAAATCGTAATGGGCAGACAGTAATCGAACTATTATATCTGGATAAATACATCTTGGCTTTTATGACTTCTCCTATTTCGAGAAATCAAGCGTGACATGACACACACTGGCTTTTATATAGGACAGATATGCCACGAATTCATTTCATGAAATTTTGTTTGTGATCAAGCAGAAAGCTTCACAATAGGATATCTGTGCTCTGCCCACCACGGGTATCGAAACCCGGTTTCTAGCGTAGTATGTCCACAGACATACCGCTGTGCCATTGGAGGCTCATTTCATTTTGATTGGCTCACAAAGGAATTTACCCACGTTTGACTGCCTCGACTGCACTCTTCTGCCTCTTTTTGTTGGCCAATCTTGATTTCGCAAAATTTATTTATTTGAGCTATCAAATGTGATGTTAGGGTATAATATGGGGTAGGGTGGTAGTACTTGACCCGTCATATTTGACGGGCTATACGCTAGTATATTTATAGAAACGATAACATGATAAAAGATAATATTTGACTTTTACTAAACATTTATGTTTACGTCAAATATTTTATCATGTAAAGGACCAATAGAAGACACGCTTCAATATTAGAGGACTAAATGTTCCAGTCTCTTATCGTTAATTCGTATTTTGTCTCTGCTGCAAAGATATAATATTTTATTAAATATTAAGTATCTATTAAGAAGTTCATAATATAGCTAGTAGTTCCATTGCCTTTTACTGTTACTTTATATTAAATCATAGCTAATGCTAAGACACATTATAATTTTAGGTATTTGGCCATTGTTTGCAGTCCACGTAAGTGGATTTCTGAAATGGCCAAACCTTACTTCAGAAGTGGTAATCGAGCCATGGTTAACACTAACTAAATCTCATGCTGCCATCGAAAACAACGGATTTCGAAAAGTGGTGGCAGCTTTTGCTTACAATCAGAATGCCACAGAAGGTTGGGTTACGGTTCAGAATTTTATGGTAAGTCCAAACTGTATATGTCTAGATACTTACACAGAACATTTCTATTATCACGCGGGGAAGATTTAAAAATTAGTAAAAATTCTTTATCGAGTTTTAACTAAGTTATCGGGATTAACAAAATACTGTTTTCTTTTTATTGCAGTGATAAGATGAAGTAAACGATTAGGAAATAACGAATTGAACTGAGAATTTCACAAATGTTCATAGGTACACCTTTTTGAATAGGACAAGCGTATTTGAAACTAGAAGCAATATAGTTTGTATACTTCTGGTCTTTTAAAAGAGAAGCGTCGGAGCTCTAATTGTTTCGCTGCCTAGTCCAGAAAAGATTCGTGTTTATTCACCAAATTTTGCATTTTATATTAATATTATATAGCTTGGACATATTATGTTTATTTAGAAAATTGTACAATGGCACGGCGTCTTTTACAAATGTATATTTTACATCTTCCTCTCATTACAAAATGACCGTCCATTTGGTCAGTGTGAGTTTCTCAATAACAAAATCGTTAATTTCTTACCAATTTCCAGTCAAGTCAAGAAATTAGAAGATTTGAAAAATATTCCATTTATTTTACATGAAATAATTATTCGTTGTATTTATCAAAAAGTGCAAAAAGTCTGATTGAGGTTACTATATTATTCTGATAGGTTTGTTTCACATAATTAAAAGTAAATACAGCTTTTAGAACGTTTGTGTTTCAATTAGTTGTCTTCTACTCATTATTTATTTTTATATGATTTGAAGAATACGTTGCATTGATACTATTAATTTATTCTGCTGAATTGTTCAAAAGGCAAGCTATTTAAAATACTTAAAATAAATATGAAGCCCAATCATTAGTTTAAGTATGCCTTCCCAACTGCGGGAAGGCCCGAGCCAAAAGGGGGCCCGAAGCGCCTGACAAACTTAAGAATTGCCGACAAGGGGAATAAATGTAGAGGCCAAATTATTTTTTATAGTGGGGGGCATCTTTTACAGCTATGCCACTGACCCCAATCGATCACTCGATTCACCACTTGTCAATGGGATATATCGAAGTTAGGGGAATTCCATTTTTCGATTTCCCTTGTCCAGGTTACTAGTGGTAGGTGAATTTTCAGTGATAGTGTTAAATTGGACTTCATATCATATCATGATAGTCTGGAATTTTAAAATTATTACTCAGAAAATACAAATTAAACTTGTTGAACATGACACATTCAACACCAATCAAGATTTGTTTCTTTTTACTAAAAGTGAAGAATTATTTCGCAACTTCGAACTGTTCATAAATCTTTCTGTCAAATAGGTGTAGTCATAAGCCAACTGATAAACAATACGATTAAGAAATATTTTCTGATTTATGTTTACTCCCAAAGATATCCCCGATAATGATTGCTGATAAAGTGTCAAACTGTCGTGAAAAATACGGATAGAACAATCTTCAAATATTGATCCAAAAATTTTTCATTAAAAAACACACACCTTTCATATATATATATATATATATACGTATATTAAAACCATAGCTTCAACTGATGAATAAAATAATTATTACTTTTAAAATGGTATTATAGTAATCAGAACTGTTTTTAAATTTAATACTTATAAAGAGTGGAAGACGGTAATTTTTGATGAATTCAAACGTAAGGTTGCGGAAATAAGGCTTCTTAGCCTACTTTATGATAGCTTAACAACGTTCAAGAAAAATTACCTGTCAATGTCATCTTCCACTTGTTCATGAGACGACTAACCTTCACTAACAGTGAATAATATATACAAACAAATCAGGAAGTTATACTAACAAAAGCTTTTATTTGCATGTCAAGTATAGAAACCTAAAATATTTGCTACAATGGCTATTCAAATTACGTAGACCTACAGAAATATCTTGCAACATGCACTGAATATTATAGCAGCGTGACACAGGCCTATGGAAGTTTCAACGCATTCAGAAATACATGTTAATGGATAAATAGATAAAGCTACCACTGGGGTTAACAAATTTGGTCAATAACTATTCAAAACAGGCAGATAACCAGTAATCTTAGACTTAGAGCGTAAGTTCGATTTAGTAAAGGGACTGGGGCCCACATTTTTAACATTCACTATTATGGCCAATCGTGCAAATGGCAGTAGCCTTCCTTAGTGCCAAATAATTGCATAAAGAGTATAGTACAGTTAATTAACAGGATTATTTTATATAATGTTAATTAAATCGTAGAGGAACATCTGCCCATGTATATTTAACGTTCGTAAGACGTGATTTTGGTCTGAAGAGATAGAAACATGAAACAGGTGATTGATATTGTTTTACATAACTGAGACACAAAAAGTAGTAGTCACTTGTTATATTTTATACTACTCATAATGTTACAGAGAAAAAAGATAAAAATGATGGCTAGTAATATTTTACATTGTGCTAATTTCAACACAATTATTATACAGAAATTAGTTATAAAACGATAGAAATCTCTACATTCTTGCAATTTCGTGAAAGGTAAAAATAATTTCTGAAACACACGAAACACGATAAATGATTACTATAATTAACTGTGCGAAGTTAGATGTCATTATTTGTTTGTATCGAAACCCCGATTCTAGCGTTGTAAGTCCGCAGACATACCGCTGTGCCACTGGAAGGCAGGTGTCATTAAAACAGTCCTGTTTGTTTTTAATAAAATAATCAGTATTAAAATCTATTCAAATCGAATCTGTTTTATCTGAACTGGACTTTCAGTGTTGTAATGATTGGGTTGATGTCAACACATATTTGCCCAAATCAACATTATGCGTATTAATTGCGTAGGAATAATTTTGTAGCTTTTTTTGAAACTAGTTTTGGTTGCAACTCCCAAATACTCACGAACGTATATTTAAAATTGTTATTTCAATGTATTATTGCGTCAGCGAGTCACATGACTACAGTGACGCCACGTTTCTAGAACTATCCTGTACTTTGGCGAATGCTCTAGTATTTACTAGATATAGGGTAGGCGGGTATATATAAGAGGGGACAACGTGACGCGGGAAGGTAATGAGGTAATGAGTAATTGAACTGCAGTCAGAGAGCACGAGAGACGTTGCAGCGTTTGTTTAGCGCGATTGTTGAAGTTGAGTGTATCAGTAAAGTTGTATTCGGAAAGAATAAACCAGTTTTATTATGTAAAGAACTTGTGTCACTAAAGTTTCGTCGGAACGAATTTACGGAAAGTTAATTAACAAACGGAGACATAACAGTATCAAATCTGGCAACTCACACAGATTCGCTAACCTCAGAAAATATTTTTTATACTATATTTATACTATATACTATATTACTATATTTGTATTGTTAGAGAATAAAAGGAAATTTTTCTCCTGGTAAAAGGAAGATGGAAAATAGTATTTTTTTTTTATGTGAATACCTGAAAAGGTAAGAGTTTTGTGACGTAATAGGGTGACGTAAGTTTAACGAAATCGGAAATCAAGAGATATATTCTTTAGAAATAAAAGAATCGGGATTTGAAACTAGTAGAGCATTCCATCAGCTGTGTACTTTTATAGAAACAAAAAACATTCATTCGTTGACTTTGTTTTTTGTGAAACTTTCCTAATTTCTGACCTTCCAAAGAAAACAGAAATTTATTAAATGATTTAAATTTGTAAATATAGTTACTATATTGAGTTATGTATTAAAATCAGATCAAAAATAAAATTTTGTATGTTAGATTATATGTGTAAAATAATTTTCTTGTTAGGTAAAAAAAAACAATAACAAAATACATTCGAATATAAACTACTGTTAACAGCAAAAAATACATAAAGTCGTGAAGTGAAGAAAAACGCTGATTTTATTTTTTATTCCATTTTAAGAAATTATGAGAAAAATTCAAGATACTCCATTGGCGTTTCATATGTCCTTTTAAAATTACTGACTTCATGCAAAGTGGTGGACTGGGCTCCCTTTGGGGCCACTGGTAAAGGATTATTAAGAGCACTCCATTAGTGACCTAATAATTTGTGAAAAGTATATCAAGTTGCACTCCATATTGCATTTGCATATTTTCAGACTACGAATGAAGAATCCATGCCAAGGAAGAAATAAAACTCTTAGCAGAATAATTCTCCGTTTATTTTAAAGACAGCCTTTAACTCTTAATTTGAAATGGTAAGCACTTATGATATTAACATGTTCAGCGGTATATGAAACTTGTGTGCAAAAGTATATATAGTTCCTCACAGAGATCTGGTGTGGAAAAAAAAAGAAAAGAAAATACATGTGTACTTTATATATTAGTATTGTTACGTCTCCCTTTGTTAATTGATTTTCCGTAAATTCGTTCCGACGAAACTTTAGCTACACAAGACCTTTCTTAAATAAAACTGGTTTATTCTTTCCGAATACATCTTTACGATACACTCAACTTCAACAGTCGCGCCATAACAAACTATAATTCACGCCTCACGAGCTCGACTTCAACAATACGTCTCTCTCTGACTGCAGTTCAATTATTCATTACCTACACACATTGTTTTCGTCACGTTGTGACCATCTTA
>NW_013677361.1:11294-14555 GCF_000517525.1 Limulus polyphemus | reverse complement strand
TCATGATTTAACTGATACAGTTATATAGTGGGTGTTTATGATAAACTCCTGGATCCAGGAATAAGAGTACTGGATTACGTTCATGATTTAACTGATACAGTTATATAGTGGGTGTTTATGATAAACTCCTGGATCCAGGAATAAGAGTACTGGATTACGTTCATGATTTAACTGATACAGTTATATAGTGGGTGTTTATGATAAACTCCTGGATCCAGGAATAAGAGTACTGGATTACGTAATAGATTTAACTGATACAGTTATATAGTGGGTGTCTATGATAAACTCCTGGATCCAGGAATAAGAGTACTGGATTACGTACAAGATTTAACTGATACAGTTATATAGTGGGTGTCTATGATCAACTCCTGGATCCACGAATAAGAGTACTGAATTACGTACAAGATTTAACTGATACAGTTATATAGTGGGTGTTTATGATAAACTCCTGGATCCAGGAATAAGAGTACTGGATTACGTACTAGATTTAACTGATACAGTTATATAGTGGGTGTTTATGATAAACTCCTGGATCCAGGAATAAGAGTACTGGATTACATACAAGATTTAACTGATACACTTTTAACAGCTAGATTTAGCAAAATTATATTATATATTTTGTCTTAACACTTATCCTTTCCATAGTTAATATATTACTTCAAAATATCACACAATTTCTTTCAATCTTCCATATGGACATTAATTTAATGGTTTTTACATCTGACACAGACAGAGGCTACATATAGTGTTTCAAAACAAATAACCACAGGTTTGTCTAACTTCAAGTGATAAAACAACTTAGACTAGAATCTGATATTCACTTTGATATAAACAATGTCTAATATGTAAGGGGTTATAATTAGTTATTTGGTACAATAGTAAAGCCACACATGTGCAGTTAATGACTTCAGGGCAGTCACATTTGTTCTGACCCTTGGCAGCCCATAACTTCATGTCTCATGGTCTACTGGTCGAGAGTCACTGTAATATACATTATTTATAAATGCTTTATTAAAAAACTAGATTAAAAACCAAAAACATTAGTACAATAAAAAGAAATGATTAGAGCTAAACTCTACTTCAGCTAACTTCATTATTACTTTCAAATAACTAGTGTTGAAGGTTAGACGACACTAAAGTAATGATCCAGTCAACACCTTCATAGATGATAAAGTTTTGTCACAATATCTACATTATAAGTTTACAACTGTTGACTGGATCATTACTTTAGTGTCGTCTAACCTTGAACACAACCTTCATAGATGATAAAGTTTTGTCACAATATCTACATTAGAAGTTTACAACTGTTGACCTTTCTAAAATATTTGGTTTCTGGTAGATGTTTTATGAGGTATGCTATATTGTAAAGGTCCATGGCTTTATAAAGATATTCTGGTTGTCTCTATACACCTCAGTGTTGAAAACACAACAACAGATAATTCATGTTCATCCCCATATTAGAATGATTAGGGACACTCGGAATGTCCAGTTGGGCTACAATACAGAGCTCGAACCAAACCATCTACCAACCAGTTTTATTTGTTGAGTGATAGCTTGTGAACTGAGAGCCATGGATGTTTGGACTAATATGTAGGGTTGTTTTAATTTTGTTTGCATTGAAATTTACCCAAAACTTTAAAATTCTGAAGGTATTAATTAATATCTAGTGATGTAAGATGTCAAGTTATCTACCAGTTTGTTTATCACCGGACCTGGTCACAAAAATATCCTTCTGTCAGGGAGTTTTATGTATGATGATAAAGATGATTCTTGTTCATCAAAATCTAATACCATCTGGTAAAATAATCACTGGCATAAACTATAATAAGTGAAAAATTAATGTAGTGGTTCATACACTGGAAGGTTCGTGTAATCCATATGAATGTATCATTCAAGGTCAGAGAAGAAAACTTGAGGAAATGGAAAATAACAGAAAACATCAAGTTCAGACAAGAGATATTCACAAAACTAGAGATAATGGAAAACAACCATGTTAAGAGAATTTCAGAAAACTGGAGATACTTAAAAACACCCAAGTTTTGAGGAGAGCATCTGAGAAAATAGGACCTTATTCAAGATATTTATGAAAGTATATTACAGTTAAATTCTGTTTAAAACTGTTGGAAGAAAGGACCACACAGTAACAGAAACCTAATAACCAAAAACTGGTAACAACAGCTTTTACCTGCTCGCACTGATCCAAGTCAATCTTCCCCTTCAATTTCCGACAAGATGTGTCTGTGTAGTACTCTAAAAAATATTGTCCAGGTATCTGGCCAGACTGACGAAGATTGAACCATCGTTGTCTCCACTTCTGTTGGTTTAAAAACAGTACTTATAATGTAAAAAGCAATTACTTCAGCAACCGTCAGCTCAAAAGAATATTGAGAACATAACAAAATGTATTTACTTATTTAATCTCTTCTAATAAACACAACATCACCGAGTTTACTTTTATAGAAAATATAACTCAAAACTCCATTTTTAAAGAACCCAAATTTTCATCATGATCAGTGAAGTTTTGTATTATTTACAAAAGAGATTACATCATTAAAAAGTTCAGCTACAACAAATTTCCAATTGCTAACTAAAATCTTTTAAAGGTGTAACTGTAACTGACATGACTTTAAAGATGTATAACTTCAACAAAAATATAGAGTTGTTATTGTTGTAGTAACTGGAAAGTAAAATTAGAGATTGAAAGTATAATTGATCATTCTCTTTATACAGTAGATTCTTTAAACTGATATTGTATCTTAAAACAAGTTATGATAATTGTACACTTTGTTTTAAGAAAGATACAAAGTTAACTATAAAACACATGAAAATGTTCAAAATCTAAATATTTTAAAGGAATATAAAAAATACATTAAATATTGTTAGTAAGACAAACACATATCCAAAAAGGCTTTGGATTGATACAATACTACCACAGTAGTCTGTGAAACCACAAACTGACCAATGTTGATCTACAGAGTAAGAAATGTTCTGATTGGCTGTAAAATTATTTCTGTTTTTGAAAATAAACAGTTTGAGCATGTTGAGTGTGAGAAATTAATATCACCTCTTCATGTTACAAAAACAACAAAATCAAACGTCAGACAATAAACAGATACTCGGTATTAACCTCCATCAGATTAGTGTGTCATGCCAGAAACTAGTCAAAATGTATTACTCACTTGTCCTGGCCTATCGACTAACAATAATGCAGTTAATGTAGTTCTCATATACTCCTATACACTGTAGTTAATGTGATCAATT
>NW_013677361.1:8954-10917 GCF_000517525.1 Limulus polyphemus | reverse complement strand
TGTAGTTAATGTGATTAATTCTCATATACTCCTACACACTGTAGTTAATGTAGTTCTCATATACTCCTACACACTGTAGTTAATGTGATTAATTCCCATATACTCCTACACACTGTAGTTAATGTAGTTCTCATATACTCCTACACACTGTAGTTAATGTAGTTCCCATATACTCCTACACACTGTAGTTAATGTAGTTCCCATATACTCCTACACACTGTAGTTAATGTAGTTCTCATATACTCCTATACACTGTAGTTAATGTAGTTCTCATATACTCCTACACACTGTAGTTAATGTGATTAATCCCCATATACTCCTATACATTGTAGTTAATGTAGTTCTCATATACTCCTATATATTGTAGTTAATGTAGTTCTCATATACTCCTATACATTGTAGTTAATGTGATTAATTCCCATATACTCCTATATAAACATTAACTACAGTGTATAGGAGTATATGAGAACTACATTAACTACAGATTAATTCCCATATACTCCTATATATTGTAGTTAATGTAGTTCTCATATAAAAGATCACAACTTCTAAAGAAGCCAGCTTGTTGAAGTTAGCATACAGTAAACTATATCTATAGAACTATAAATGTATTAGCAGATTTGTTCAGCTTGCCCACCTAAAAGCCCCAAACGTCTTACTAAAGATTGTGAGAATAAATATCACATCATTTATACACAGATATTAAAGATTTACAGACATTCAAATCCACAATTTTGTACAGATACACTAAGATTTAAAGCATTCATAATTAATTCTATCATTTATACACAGATATTACAGATTTACAGACATTCAAATCCACAATTTTGTACAGATACACTAAGATTTAAAGCATTCATAATTAATTCTATCACGTCATACACTGATATACTATTACAGTGATTATTTGAGTTATTCATAAAGAATAGTAAAACATTAGTCCCTAAAATAGTTATCATTAGGATTTTCATTAAAATTGCAATATTTTTCACACGGCTAGTGTTCGTGTCCTATACCCCATTTCTTTATCATTAACTACATTGGTTAGAATGTTTAATAAACCTAATTTTACATTACTTTTTAATCTTACTTCTTAACACCATACTTTTATCATACAGACTGTTTTGCACTGTTAGCTTTATAAATGTATTTAGGGCTAACAATCTACTTAGTTGTTTCAACTTTATGATATATATGCATTACAGCTGGAGATATCATGAACAACAAAGTTACCCAATTGATGAAACATTGTATTCTAACCTTTCAAAATAGGAATGTAAGAAAAGTATGTTTAATTATTACCAGGTTGAGTTTTAGTTTCATCCCAAGTAGATAACTTACACAAATCAGAAGTTCATGTTAACCATGGCACAGACATGAACTGTTAGAAAAGATGATAGCATTACTTTAATATTCCTACGTACCTGCCTCTCCATACTGATACAGTAAGGATACATTACATCAACATTCCTTAAAAACTCCCCTAGTTCAACAGCAGAACACATGTTCATTCCTTTCTAAACTAAATCATGTTTGTCAGTAGACTTTACCACCTTTGGAGCAAATGTGTTACTGAAAGTCATATGAGAGGGTTTTAATCTAATGAACTATAACTATTGGCGAGCTATTTCGACAAGGATACAGGGTATTCGGGTTTTGACATGGATACAGGGTATTCATGTTTGGCCAAAGAGATTAACTATATCTATTGGTGAGCTATTTCGACATGGATACAGGGTATTCATGTTTGGCCAGAAGTTAACTATTACTATTGGCGAGCTATTTCGACAAGGATACAGGGTATTCATGTTTGGCCAGAGATTAACTATAACTATTGGTGAGAGCTTTCGACATGTATACAGGGTATTCATGTTTGGCCAGAGATTAACTATAACTATTGGTGAGAGCTTTCGACATGTATACAGGGTATTCATGTTTGGCCAGAGATTAACTATAACTATTG
>NW_013677361.1:5809-8023 GCF_000517525.1 Limulus polyphemus | reverse complement strand
TTGACCAGAGATTAACTATAACTATTGGTGAGAGCTTTTTCTCACCAATAGTTATAGTTAACCTCTGGCCAAACATGAATACCCTGTATCCATGTCGCTTTCGACATGGATACAGGGTATTCATGTTGACCAGAGATTAACTATAACTATTGGTGAGATTTTTTGACATGGATACAGGATATTCATGTTTGGCCAAAGAGATTAACTATAACTATTGGTGAGATTTTTGACATGGATACAGAGTATTCATGTTTGGCCAGAGGTTAACTATAACTATTGGTGAGAGCTTTTGACATGGATACAGGATATTCATGTTTGGCCAAAGAGATTAACTATAACTATTGGTGAGATTTTTGACATGGATACAGAGTATTCATGTTGACCAGAGATTAACTATAACTATTGGTGAGAGCTTTTGACATGGATACAGGGTATTCATGTTTGGCCAGAAGTTAACTATAACTATTGGTGAGATTTTTTGACATGGATACAGGGTATTCATGGAAAAATTTCACCAATAGTTATAGCTAACCTCTGGCCAAATCTCACCAATAGTTATAGTTAACCTCTGGCCAAACATGAATACCCTGTATCCATGTCTCTTTCGATATGATGCAGGACATTCATGTTTGATCAGAGATGTTAACTATTTTCGGAACAAACATGTTCCTAAAAAATAAATGTCAAGCTTTTAATCTACTAAAATCATATGCTGGTTGTTTCTCTCTTAATGAAAAGGGGAACTTGTGTCTGTCAGCATAAGTTACCCACTTTCATAGTGAATGTGTTTGTGACAGTTACAAGAAAGGAGTTTCTTTTATTGAATTCCATCAAAGACAGGAACTGTCAATATGGAAACGGGGAACTCGTGTTTGACGAGATACATTATCCTCTTTCTCAGCAAATGCATTTACTATAAATAATAAGTGAAGCACTTGTTTCATTCAACATAAGAATTGGTGTAACCTCTAGAAACAGCTATTCAATTCATCAGCAGGACCTCACAGTGATAACAGATCCAATTATCATTATGACAACAAGATTGTTTACAAGCTATCCCTAAACCAGTGAGCAGCCAACATTGCTACTCTTTAGCTGAACAGCAGGACTGACCGAAGATGTGCATCATAACCAGTGGTATCGAGTGACTCGAAGAGTGGATCTGAAACCACTCCTGGCCCAATATAGTAGATGAAGTTCCTAACAACTTGAGAGAACTTAAAATATCATCATACATTAGAGACCAGTAAAATAAACAACACACTTTGTTAGATTTAAATATTGTATTGATTCTTTATCAGGTTTTATAATTAGTGATACGGTCATACAAGGTCCAAGTAACACTTCCTTTTCAAACAAAGTTCTGTGTTAAATAAATAAACTTCCTGGTATAAAACTTTATCAACTGAAATACCGAAACCTATTTTCTTGAGTTCTCACTTACAACTATTCAGTTTACACGATTTAACTAACAATAAATAACAGATAACTGACGAATGTGGTGTTAGTTTTGCTGTCGTTGGAAAAAAAATCAAAGTGTGGTCTTCAATATTGAGTTACTTATGCAATTACAAACGCGAGTTTTTCTTCTTCGTCATCGGCCATACTCACGCTGGTATCCCAGTGACTCATACATGCGTGTTTACCAGTAAAAATATACACGTGCAGACGTTCTGTATCACCCAATTGGAACGCTAAGGACCTGTGACGAAATATGTGCTTCGCTTTACTTCAGTATTAGTTCCTCTGTAAGCAAGCATGCCGCATCGTATAAAAAAATCCGGTAAAATGCCTGGAAAGCGCTCTATTCCGGATCAGTAATCCAATTCATGGAATGTTATAAATCGTTAATTCTCGTGTTTTTAAATCTTCATTATTATTCTAACCGATTGATTCAAATTAACAACAGAATTACAAGCAACAACATAAAGTATGACATTTGTAAATATCATCTAACATTAATAGACCCGAGTGAAATGTCACTGACCTAATTTACATTAGATCTACCTCTACTAAGTAAAGGATGGGTCAACGTCAGGCTTGTACGAAAACTTAGTAACTTAACACATTCTATATTTGAAATATACCCAAGCTATGTAAATATTTTAACGGTTTGGTTATTTTTTCTCTGTTTCCTACGTTCTATATTTGAAATATACCCAAGCTATGTAAATATTTTAACGGTTTGGTTATTTTTTCTCTGTCTCCTACGTT
>NW_013677361.1:0-4809 GCF_000517525.1 Limulus polyphemus | reverse complement strand
ATGTAAATATTTTAACGGTTTGGTTATTTTTTCTCTGTCTCCTACGTTCTATATTTGAAATATACCCAAGCTATGTAAATATTTTAACGGGTTGGTTATTTTTCTGTGTCTCCTACGTTCTATATTTGAAATATACCCAAGCTATTTAAATATTTTAACGGTTGTGGTTATTTTTTTCTCTGTCTCCTACGTTCTATATTTGAAATATACCCAAGCCATGTAAATATTTTAACGGTTTGGTTATTTTTCTGTCTCCTACGTTCTATAGTTGAAATATACCCAAGCCATGTAAATATTTTAACGGTTTGGTTATTTTTCTCTGTCTCCTACGTTCTATATTTGAAATATACCCAAGCTATGGAAATATTTTAACGGTTTGGTTATTTTTCTCTGTCTCCTACGTTCTATATTTGAAATATACCCAAGCTATGTTAAATATTTTAACGGTTGTGGTTATTTTTCTCTGTCTCTTATTATATATGAAGACCTCCTGCTCTTTCTTCTTATAACAAGCTTCTAGTAACGAATTACAATTTATGGAATTATAAGCTGTCAAACAAGATTGGGGTTTCTAAACGTTTACACTGACGGATATGTTGTGAAAGTCACATGGTATAGTCCACAAAACTTCTGTCCTCGCCCGTTGCTGGGGAGGGAAAAATCTCCCCGATTCCACTTAGAAGTAATATGATTATTCATAAATGTAATTCTAGGTTTCGCCACTAGGAGTGATACTGAGAATCTATGTGAATGACTTTTCTTGAGGTTCTACAAACAAGACCAAGATAAAAAGGCGTATTTAAAACTAGAGGTACATGACTCAGATTTTTAATCTACTATGGAACTTGAAACCCACCTAACACATGACGTTTCTACAACGTTGCTGAATAGTTGTAAAATTGACATAATCATGCATTGTATGTTGTTACAACGTTGTGGCGGTGTTAGACATTAATGGTGAATATTAATGGATTTTACTAATGCACAACTATTCAGCAAAGTTGTAGAAACGTCATGTGTTAGCTAAGAAAAGGCTAATTACACACTTCTATACGACTTCCAAGTTAAACTGGCATCCATTTTCCTTGACTTCTCCATCTAACTCCACCAATAACTTCACACACAATCTTGTATTATTACAAAACGTCTTGATCTGACTGACCTTCCCTGTTGCTCTATCACCCCCTTTCCCTCACATATATTACAAACAGTCGTCACCATAATAGTTTTTATCTAATCACCAAAAATAAATTCGATTTTTTCGTATCCTCATTAAAAAAAAAAGATACAAAAATCACACAGTGTGAGAATTTTACTACTTATCAGACAAGTATATGGTAATCAGTGTTAATTACGTTTATTTATTTTACAAATGCTTTCTGAAGGAAAGGAAAACTTCTCGTCTAAGATTTTTTCCGTTATCCACTACAGCTATATTCAAGGCAATGGTCAATGTACAGATATTTCGTGTACGCCCACCAGCTAACGGAAGCGGAAAGTCCTCAAGGAAGTTTTGATAGAAAAGTAGGTTATAATTACATTTGTAAAATTTTAAAACAATCAACATTCAGAATATGCAACACTTTGGGTGGTTCCTACCATACTAAATACAATTAAAAAAATGTACACAATTATTCACGGCACTGTATAAAAAGGCTTATAAAATTGTAAATATCTCCTTATTTAAAGAAATATTTTTAACTCGGTAGGGCGATTGAGCACACTTATTTGAGGTTATGACGTACGCAGAATCGGGTCTTAACAAAATCGGTTATTGTTAATTTTATTTTTTAAGTAAGAAGATTATTAACAGGCGTTCAAAACACAAATGTATGTATTGACTTATAAACTCGGAAGAACACCTAAACGAGTAAAATGAGTTAATTTTAGCTAAATAATAATAAAATCAAAGGTCAAATACACACCTCCGTAAAAGTGTTAGGTTAGGCCTAACACCGAGCATTTGTAAAATTACTTTTACACTATTTTTAAGAACCTAAAAGAAATAACTTCTGATGTGATTACTTGCAGGGAGCAGAGTTTTATCTTTTATTCTGTTATATTCATTACTTCCCCAAAAGGTGTTATAAATTCTGAAAACCAGTTAAACTCTCAATGAATTATGAACGCAAACTTTTTCATAGTATATCAACACACACAACCGTAAGTTATTAAGTAGAATGATACCCTTCATGAGTAAAGTCCTCAAAGAAATAAGGGTTCAGTATTTAATGTGAGCTGATATATTTCGTTTTACAGTAGTTGTTATAATTTATTAATAATTATCTCCATACATTTCTCAGAGAAAAATAAAGTAAAACTGTTCAGAAAAAAAAGATGGGCCTTTATTGGATAAGTGGGATTTAACTTGGACTGACATCCCATCCAGGAGAAATGGGTGGACATTCTCATCTGCTCACGCCATTTGAAACTGGAGTATGAAAGCACCAGTCCTATGTGCTTTATACAGCAAGGATTTAACTAACTTTATTGGTTAAGATAACTGACTCTTCAATGAACCTTTATTCAGTAAGATGACTAGCTGTAAGATGGACCTTTACTTGAGAGCTGAATTAACTAATTAAGATGGACCTTTACTTAAGAGCTGAGACAATACCCAGAGAGGTTGGCTTATCTTGTTTTAAACAATAACAAGGGAGGTTGGCTTATCTTGTTTTAAACAATATCCAGGGAGGTTGGCTTATCTTGTTTTAAACAATACCCAGAGAGGTTGGCTTATCTTGTTTTAAACAATATCCAGGGAGGTTGACTTATCTTGTTTTCAAGAATACCCAGAGGGGTTGGCTTATCTTGTTTTAAACAATACCCAGAGAGGTTGGCTTACCTGACGTCACTTTTAATAATGGCTGATCACAACAATTTAAGTCAGTAGATATTATAATCAGAAATCATCTGACATCACTTTTAATGATGGCTGATCACAACAATTTAAGTCACTAGATATTATAATCAGAAATCATCTGACGTCACTTTTAATGATGGCTGATCACAACAATTTAAGTCAGTAGATATTATAATCAGAAATTATCTGACGTCACTTTTAATGATGGCTGATCACAACAATTTAAGTCAGTAGATATTATAATCAGAAATCTGACATCACTTTTAATGATGGCTGATCACAACAATTTAAGTCAGTGGATATTATAATTAGAAATTATCTGACGTCACTTTTAATGATGGCTGATCACAACAATTTAAGTCAGTAGATATTATAATTAGAAATTATCTGACGTCACTTTTAATGATGTGGCTATAAAAGCACAGAAAACATTCTTACTATCCAAGTATATATTTTTTACTGACTTGAGAGTACAATATTTTAATACAACTTTCTTTACTGTTCATGCATTTGTTTTATCATCTCTTTCACTATAGGTTCAAGAATGTGTCAAACCTTACTCTTACAAATGCTACATAGTTTATATTAAATCCATCAATAGCTGATTATTCACACACACAGTAACTTTCTTTCAAAATGTAGCTTTTCATACTCAGTTTATATAAAGATGAGTAATTTACATAAACGTTTACTTCACTAACCTTCATGGACAGCCAATAAATTTGATCTTTTTTTTTTTACAAATTAATACTAAGAATTTAAAATGTTTACTGATTCTGTTCACATTTCCTCTACAGATAAGATGGTATATGACCAAACATCAGGGCTAACTTGTCATTTAATTATTAAATTACAAATGATGTCATACAGCTAACATTATGTCACAGTTTCCAGTGTGTTATCTGAAGAATTCAACTGAAAGCCAACAGAAAGTTTGATTCACAAATAAACATCATACTGAACTTATAACTGGACACAAAAAGCTTTCTTCAAATAAACATTAAGTTATGGATTAGAAGAGAATCTACAGTACCAAGTCATTCAAACTAGAAATATTCAATCCCAAGACTTGTACTGGAGAAAAATAAAAATTATGCAAGCCTATAAAAAGCACAATTTTGTATTCTTAAAGCAGTGTAATGTTACATGAAAAAGAGGGTATATGTAAAGTCACAATAAGCCACAACTTTTGTGGTCTGTTACATGAAAAAGAGGGTATATGTAAAGTCACAATAAGCCACAGCTTTTGTGGTCTGTTACATGAGAAAGAGGGTATATGTAAAGTCACAATAAGCCACAACTTTTGTGGTCTGTTACATGAGATACAGAACCATTTTATCCTATGCACTAACTTCTAACAAGGAAGTTCTTCATCCAATTATGGGGCGATCACCTCTCATCATTCACTTAAATAATTCTTCATTCAAAGATTTATATTGTATGTGACAACAGTTCTTTATATCAGTCTTCAGTAAAATGTTGCTGTTATTAGATTTTAGTAATTACAGTAATTTAAAATTGTAAAAATTTTTCTACTCTTGTACTTGTCAACTTTACTAATTTCAATTTTGTTAAACATGTTTTAATGTATTTTCTCAGTACTAAGTATCTTGCAAAGAATCAAAACATAAGCTGGGTTATCGTTACAGTGTACTTGTTAACTAACCAATAAATTTTGTTTTAACTCGTTCAATAAATAAAATTGTTCAAGATACAGAATAATAAATGTTAACCAAATTACTAACAAAAAAATTCCCAAAACATAAATACATAGTGAATACAGAAAAATATGTATTTTGAATAAAGACTGGAACAATACAGATAAAATAATATTTGACCTTCTTCATGAGACAATAAATATTATTGCCTGACTGTAAGAGTTACCTTTTTCTACAAATATGTTCTGATTGTAATGGAATAAAAAACATTTTCTACATAAAATACAA
>NW_013677360.1:10750-14080 GCF_000517525.1 Limulus polyphemus | reverse complement strand
ACCTAACATTAACAGATACATCTAAAAATATTAGCAACTGTAAATCAACCGATACCTAACATTAACAGATACATCTAAAAATATTAGCAACTGTAAATCAACCGATACCTAATATTAACAGATACATCTAAAAATATTAGCAACTGTAAATCAACCGATACCTAATTTTAACAGATACATCTAAAAATATTAGCAACTGTAAATCAACCGATACCTAATATTAACAGATACATCTAAAAATATTAGCAACTGTAAAATATTAGCAACTGTAAATCAACCGATACCTAATATTAACAGATACATCTAAAAATATTAGCAACTGTAAATCAACAGATACCTAACATTAACAGATACATCTAAAAATATTAGCAGGTATCGGTTGATTTACAGTTAATATTAACAGATACATCTAAAAATATTAGCAACTGTAAATCAACCGATACCTAATATTAATAGATACATTAAAAATATTAGCAACTGTAAATCAACCGATACCTAACATTAACAGATACATCTAAAAATATTAACAACTGCAAATCAACCGATACACAGTATGCTACAGTTAACAAATAGGATGTAAAGATATTTTGCAAAATTCCAAAAATAAAAGTTCTTTTATGTGTAGGGGGGTGGGTGGCTTAAGCAAATCCTACAAGTTATAAATGTTTTTAAGCACAAGTGTTTATATTATCTTCTAGAACCATCGAAACCCCCTGCGTGTTGTTTCTTACGGAGTGTACAGCTAATTAGCTTGATTCTAATAAGTGACAAGAACAACCAACCGACCAACCAATTTATATCAACAAGTACAACCAGGCAATCAACCATGGCATCGCCATTCATCCCTTAAGCCTATTCATTGATATTCTCGAACACTGGAACGAAGAAACGTTAATAGATAACAAACAAAACAGAAACCCTCGAATGAAGTTTTGACAATTAAGTTTCCGTTGTTTCACACATAGTTTAACATCCAGGTTCTTTTTAAATGAAATCTTGTAAGAGTCGTCCTGTCTTCTTCTTACACCAAAGATGTCCACACGGATTAAACTTTACCATCCTGTTTCACTTGGATCACAACAATGTGACACAGTGTATCAAACAATGTAATATTGTTATAAACCAAGACACAAACAAATACGACATGCTTCGACGTTGAACCACAAAAATAAGTAAAGTCGGGTAAAAGTGGGCGTTCGTGTGAAAGAATAAGTATAATGAGGTCACGCTTCTAAAACTCGGGATCTTGTTGAATAGTAATTAAAAAAACACGAATAAATTGCTTTGTGTTATACTATACGAGAATTTCAATTACTTTATTGTTAAGTACAAACCTACACAATGGGCTACCTGTGTTCTGCCCACTACGGGTGTCGAAACCCGTTTTTAGCCTTCAGACTTACCATTGAGCTACTGGGGACTGGCCAATTACAATTAACATGAAATAATCTGTAGCGCCACCTAGAGAAAGTACTTAGTTTTGTTTACAGAGAAACGCCCCTTTAATGCACCATCTTATACTGATTTCAACAGGAAACAGTTGAAGAAAATGATTGTTAAATAAATATGAAAATAATTTTTCACCTTCAGTTGGCTGTTTTTTTTATGTATTTTTGTTGTTGTTGTTTTGGTTTTTTTTTAGTGAAGTAATGATATAATTATCGAAACTAATATATATTTGTGTCTTTGTTTGATGGTTGTAAGAAATGGAGTGGAATAATAATTAGGTTTTGACGAAATTGTTTCATACTCTTACAACGCTAAAATCCAGGGTTCGATTCCCCGCGGTGGACAGAGCGCAGATAGTTCATTGTGTAGCTTTGAGCTAAAACAAACAACCCATACGATCTGTCTACGCTAACAAACAAACTGGACTCGTAATATTAAAATCCATAAAATAAGAGCAGCATGCGTATATTTACTACTGTCTACGCTAACAAACAAACTGGACTCGTAATATTAAAATCCATAAAATAAGAGCAGCATGCGTATATTTACTACTGTCTACGCTAACAAACAAACTGGACTCGTAATATTAAAATCCATAAAATAAGAGCAGCATGCGTATATTTACTACTCGTTTTGATAACTTCAAAGATGAGCAGAAACCTAAATACTTGTACTAGAATCCAAGACGATTTCGAAGAGTTGTCTTAATGCAGATGTTACTTTCAGGATGTATTTATGATGTTGATGTGGTTGTAGAAGTTCATGTCAGGATGTGTAAATACGTATCTTGCTAGGAATTATAAAGAAGAGCATATCAACTAATAGGTGTTGACCTGTTGTTTTAGCGCAAAGTTACGCGGTGGGATATTAGCACCCTGTTCACTGCGGATAATCGAACCTCGGATTTTAGTGTTGTAAGCCCGTAAACGTACCGCTGACACTCCGAGGGGCATATGTTGATATGATTGTCAGAAACTGCTCGAAACAGCTGAAATACACACCAGATATATCATCAACATGCAGTATTTTCGTAATACGAACCGATTAGAAACCTATCCAGGTTGAAAACACCAATCACAGTAGGAGTTCAAGACACGTCATGTGTTATATTTAGTAAGGCACGTATATGATATATTTAAGTGTTGTGGACCTAGCAATGTCTGTTGAGTGTTATTTTCAAGCGTGATGGATATGTAATGCTTGTTGGATGATATATCCCGTACAGTGTAACGTAAGCATATTCTGGATAGCGATATTTTGGAATGCAATTTAGAATATGATCCAACGTATCGCAGTTCGACGTCACGATAATCTTGGTACAATATTTTCCATTATAATGTCGGCGGAAACGAAGAAGAAATGAAACACTCGTTTTGTTTGTTTATTTCTCTTTTTGCTATCTTTCTTTCTTATCATATGTTACGAATATGTCCACCCAAGCTTCCCACGCGCTGGGACCCTTTACAAGCAACTGACCAGTACAGTTAATGAGAAATACAACACTGACGGTACAGCACATATCATATCTACTCTGTGTAGAATCTTTAGGAGACTTTTGTGATGCAAACCGTCCAGTTTGGTTTTATAGACGTGCAATTATAGGTAATGTATGGTTACTCCAGAACAATTATAGGTAATGTATGGTTACTGCAGAACAATTTATAGGTATTGTGTGGTTACTCCAGAACAATTATAGGTAATGTATGGTCACTACAGAACAATTATAGGTAATGTATTGTTACTCCAGAACAATTATAGGCAATGTATGGTTACTGCAGAACAATTATAGGTAATGTATGGTCACTGCAGAACAATTATAGGTAATGTATGGTTACTGCAGAACAATTATAGGTAATGTATGGTTACTGCAGAACAATTATA
>NW_013677360.1:6460-9827 GCF_000517525.1 Limulus polyphemus | reverse complement strand
TCTGCCACTCTCTCCAGCAGATAATAGAAGATAAAGTATTTTTATACTTTTCATGGTTTTATTTCAAACAATTATATGTTTAAAAAGTTGGTCCCCTAGTAGCATAACAACTTATATAGTTTATATGTTTAAAAAGAAACCCTAAGTTTGTTACAGACGTGTGGAAGTGACGTTAAAAATGGCTAGTTTCTCGTCTTTCATTAAATTTTTCGCCTTCTTCTCAACAGTAAGCAAGTTTACCATTTTGGGCTGTGTGCCAGTCTTCACCTTGTACGGGTCCAACACCCACTTGAAAGTAAACACGATGATCACCTTAGCAACTGTATGTTTTACCATTAATAACCAAGGACAAATGTTACAATATTACGGACAAGAACTAGTCACGTGGACGTTATATTCAGCGTTCTTCAATATGCAGACTACGTAACAGTCTTTCTCAGAATCAAGTTATAGCACGTGTCGATCGATAAAAACTTGTTTCTGAAGAACTTGCGTCAAGAATGTAAACAAAATAGCAAATTCACTTATTCAATACGCTGTCTTTACCGCTGTAACCAATAATTCTATTACTCGTGTCACTGTCATCAAATAGCTCACATTCATGAAAGTCCAAAGCACTACTTCTGTATTTCTCGCTAACATTACGCTTCAAGTGCTTTGTCACACTCCAAATAACCTGATGTGCTGTTTCACTAAAGCTTTGTTTTGGGGATTGTCGGTGTGGTCGCTACCGTAGCATATTTCTGAGAAATGGGGGTACAGGTAAACTTCGATGTTTATCTTCAAGACAAAAGTTAACAGTTTATTGACTTAGAATCACGAAAATGTTCCCTGTCGCCAGAAAGCGTGGTTTATTCCAACCAAAAAATAAATAGATTTCTTGCATGGTTGAATTATTTTACGTATTTACGGAAGAAGGTTTCTGTTTTTGAAACTCCGCAATGTAAGTCTGTTGAGCATGAATGGTTTTATAGTATTATTTTGATTTAGCTAAAACAACAACAACAACTGTCGTGCACATCATTGTTTTCCTTGCTTTCCAATGAAAATCCTCCAGAACGTGACCAAGGACCATCGCTAAAAGTTCAAGCACTTTAATAAAATGTTCTAGAAATTTTGAATCAGCTCGAATAAAAATTGAATCTGTTAATCTTTTATCAAAGCATTCTTTGAGTCTCGTCCTCAACTCTTACCCCGGTGACTCAGTGGTAAGGCTGAAGGCTTATAACGCTAAAATGTGGCTTCGATCCCTGCTGTAGATCTCATTGATCTAAATATTCACTGCATAACTAACTGTGCACTAATTTGTCCATCTTTACGGGTCTCTATTTTTTTACTTTATCTTAATTTCTGAAAACTTTTCTATTTGTTTGTAGGCTCAATTCAAAACTGTGAACTGCGTGAGAACCAAGTAATCCAGAATGATTCTCACGCGAACTGGTGTTTTTTATCACTATAAAGTGCTTGGCTAATTGTCAAAGCCAAAGCAATACTATTAATAAACGACTCTTAGCGAGACTGAGTGGTCATTATAGTATGTAGGTACGTGTTATATACACCACCTAAGGAGTTGTCGGTTATGTCTGCACTGAAACACGTGTTGAACTGTGTGAGCATTCAACTCGTGTTGTGCCCAAAAAGCCCCCAAGTGGCACAGCGTGCTGTCTGCGGCCTTACAATACTAGAAATCGAGTTTCGATACCTGTGGTGGACAGAGCACAGATAGCCCGTTGTGTAGCTTTGTGCCTAACTTCAACCAACCAAACAGCCATGCCCAAAAATCTTCAAATGATCTTCTAGCCTGGCCAACATCCTTAAAAAGGCGTTTTGAACGTACTAAACGTGGAATCTAAGGTTTATTACAGACGTGTGGAAGCCTATTTTATGAGATCACGTAGTAAACGTTTGATTTAAAAGACGCTACAATCTACTTCTTCTAGAATATTTCCAACTGAAAAATTAGTTGACCATTCACGGTTCGCTAAGAAATTCAGTTATTAATAGTTCGTATTTTAACTTCTTTTCACGTTTTTAGTTCAATTAAAACGGTCTGTTTTTACACACGTTCACTACACATTGGATGAAAAATGTGTTGACTAGCCAGCCTGTGAGATAAGACCTTGACAACTTCAATATGGGATGTTGCGGGAGGTATTTCTTACGAGTTAATGAGACAGAAATCAACACTATTGTCAGTAAAGTGTTTAACGTGTCACCCATTGAGCTCAATTGGTATGAGGTTCCGTTTCGTTACTTGGGAGGTGTAATTAATATAATATCACGTAATGTTTCCATAGGCTAAGAAATGATCGCAGAGAAATTTTCCAATTAATTTGTTTAGTTATAGAAGGGTTTAAATTTGAATTTTCTACGTTTTTACCAATGCTTCAACTACTAACAAAAATGATAAACTCTTAAAAACTATAGTCGTCTGTTTTATGATATCACATTCTAAATGTAAAATTCTAAATTTATTACAGACGTGTAAAAGTGATATGTGGACGTCTGGTTTATGAGATCTCGTATTACACGTTAAACCCTAAGTTTATTACAGACACGTCAGAGTAACATATTAATGTCTTGTTTATATGATACGTACTAAATGTGAAATCTAAGGTTTATTACAGACGTGTGGAAGCCTATTTTATGAGATCACGTACTAAACGTGAAATCTAAGGTTTATTAAAGACGTGTGGAAGCCTATTTTATGAGATTTGGTCACCAGGTTTATTTCCGTCTCCCACCGATGGCTCAGCGGTAACGCTAAAAGTTAGGGTTCGATCCATGTTGTAGGTCATGCAGAGGTAGCTCATTGTGCTTATAAACAATAACAAAGAACGAACTTATGAATGTCTCATAATGTGTTTTTCATTCTTAAGTAAAAAGTGGTAATAACACCATCATATTATGAAACTCTTATACTCAAAAAGAAGATTTTGTTGTTGTTGTTGATGTGATAAAATGATAAGAAAGATTGTCCTGGAGTAGCCAGACATTACCTATAATTGTTCTGGAGTAACCACACATTACCTATAATTGTTCTGCAGTAACCACACATTACATATAATTGTTCTGGAGTAGCCATACATTACCTATAATTGTTCTGAGAAACCACACATTACATATAATTGTTCTGGAGTAGCCATACATTACCTATAATTGTTCTGGAGTAACCACACATTACCTATAATTGTTCTGCAGTAACCATACATTACCTATAATTGTTCTGCATTAACCATACATTACCTATAATTGTTTTGGAGTAATCATACATTACCTATAACTGTTCTGCAGTAACCATACATTACCTATAATTGTTCTGCAGTAACCATACATTACCTATAATTGTTCTGCAGTAACCATACAT
>NW_013677360.1:0-5552 GCF_000517525.1 Limulus polyphemus | reverse complement strand
ATTAATGAAACAATCCATGAGAGAAGGTAAAGAAATAACGTGTTTCTGCTGGAGATAATGACAGATTAATGAAACAATCCAAACACGTTATTTCTTTACCTTCTCTTATCTGCTGGAGATAATGACAGATTAATGAAACAATCCAAACACACTCTTATTGTCCTTATACTACAAGCACCCAAATTTTGTCAGCTGTTAAAAAAAAAATATATAGCCAAAGTTGGAGTATATTTAAAGCTGTATTTCCATAGTCTTTTTTTTTTAAGAATACATATGGGGTAAAATTGGATCAGTTTAAAAACAACACCAACAGTTAAAAGTCGTTTAATCCTATGTCGCAGAGACTGAAAAGTGTTTCTAAAAAGCTGCACAATGGGTATCTGTGGTTTGCTCAATGCAGGGATTGAGTCCCTGAATTTTAGTGTTATAAGCACTCAAGTTCATGGGGCAGGTGTTGTATTTGTTTGTTTGTTTTAAATTTCGCGCAAAGAGCTACACGAGGGCTATCTGCGCTAGCCGTCCCTAATTTTGCAGACTAGAGTGAAGGCAGTTAGTCATCACCACCCATCGCCAACTCTTGGGCTACTCTTTTACCAACGAATAATGAGATCGACCGTCACTTATAACGCCCCCACGGCTGAAAGGGCGAGCATGTTTTGGTGTGACGGGGATTCGAACCCTTGACCCTCAGATTGCGAGTCGAGCGCCCTAACCACCTGGTCATGCCTGGTTATGATTTTACATAGAGGAGCTTTAGAAAAAAAAAAAAACATTTGACAACGTTCTCCACCGACTAACATCATATTTTAGGGCATTATGTCCAATGGCATTCAATTACCAGTATCAGCCCACATTCCTTATACTTCCAACAAAATGTAACTTTTCGAGAAAATCTTGTTTATACCAACTACAAAATTAGTCATTATATTTATATATTTAACAAGAAATATTAATGTCGTGGGTTCGTACTTGTTAATGAGGCGCAGCAATAGAAGATAAGAGAACCAACTGAGGCAAGAAACAAAGTTTTAGGCACTTATTCGCTATAACAGAAAATAGATTTATTATTAAGCCACAAGAGGTCACTATTGGTCACAGTGGGCTATTTGTGCTCTGCCCAACACGGGTATCAAAACCCAAATTTAACCTTTTAAGCTGTAATACTTAACGCTGAGCCACCAGGTGGTGGCGCTATTAGTAAAATAATAAAAATAACAAATTCAAAAGCTAATTTGTTGATTATGTATAAATTAAGCCCAAACTCATTGCTAATTTTTGTTCCGAACATTCTAATGGACATTTGTTGCTCCAAGGTCAAAAACGAAACTGAAACTTCTCAGAAAACTATTAAACAAGAAAGGGGTACTATAATGTAGCTATTTATAACTAATTGAGTTGTGTGAGTTAATTATGTACTTATTTGTAATAGAACTGACGCCTTATGCGATATATAGATATATATATAGGTTTAAGAGACAGACCGAAAACCCCTAACTTTTAGGCATAGCCATCCTTCATTAAGGACTACCGATAAGAAGAAAGACAACCAATCAACAGCACCCACCGCCTACATGGTTTCTCATAACCGAATAACGGGGCTGACTGCTATTTCTATTATACATAACGGCTAATAGTGCGAAGCGTGTTCAGTGGCGTATCACATGTTAACCATTGTGCCACGCCCAGTCTCAGAATCTGAGAAATAATCGAATTAAAACAATTCAAACTTAGTTAACGAAGAATTATGTAAATCATTCCACCAAACAAACAAAAAAAAGGCATTTGTTTTGGGAAACATAACGTTAACATATTTGTTACTCATATTAAACAAAAACGGTTAAAGACATTGTAATGTACTAGTAGACATGAAACGTGAATTGTGAATTCATCCAGACTAAGAAGCAAATATCTCCTAACGTCATCAAGTAAGTGGAAGTGTTTGGGTAATACTATATACTGGAGCTATATTTTCATATTTCTTTCTTTTGAAAAGCGTGCTTTATTCCACGAGTTAAGAATTTGAAAAATCTGTTACAGATTTCTATGGAATAATTGGGCCAATCTGCCGGATATGTATTATGAAGTGTACCGTATCAATCCAGATATAATAAACCAGCTGTTTGGCCTTCTAAAATGTAGTACGTTATTAAGACTTTTATCATAACTGCACTCCAAACCCTTTAAACGTCTATAGAGCGTTGGTTTGTGTCTTCTCCTCGTGGTTAGTTTCCAGATGCCATCTTTTCTTCTCTACAATGTTCGTTGGTTAAAAGCTCCTCTTTAATTTATTATTCAGATGGAAGGAGTTTACGCTCGAGCTTGCCACGTGATGTTACTGACAAGACCTAAAAAAAAAAACAGCTGCCACCTACTCGTTGTCGGTTGTCCCGCAGGAAAAATCGCCCTAGTAACGGTTAAACAAGCAGACTGAGTAAACCAATAGAAACGTTTCACTTTTTTGAAGCTTACGTGCCAAAACGATATTCGAAAAAGGAGGTTGTCCAAACAATGCTCGACATTTCCTTTGTCTTCCGCCCAAGTTGCAATAAAAATGTTTTCAATTGATTTTTATTTTGGCTCTAGAAAACAGTAAAGGTCAGAAGAAAACGCAAAACACAGTGTTTGTTTGTTTTACCTATCTAAATTTCTTCCGAACTACCTTACTGACTTTAGCTGTAAAACAACAGATGAGTAAAAAGTAACTTAACTGTTTACTCGGCTTTCTCTTAAGGGCTTGTCGTGCCATAGCGACTGACATGCCAGTATGCGTATCGAAGGTTCAAGGTTCGAGACGTGGTACTGCTGAACATGCTTTGAACTGTCAGCTGTAGGTGCATCATAAAAGTGACAGTTGTTCCAGTCATTCGGTTAAAATAGTTTCTGGTCAGCTCCTAAATTCTACAAGTCTCTGAGTTGGTCGTTTGATCCATTTACATATAAATTACATTTCATTTTTTTTTAAATTCCAATTCCAACTGTTTCTCCTCTTTTTTTATTGCAAGTCACATAAAGCTAATTAAACTAAGGCACGAACCTATCATTGAATGTGGCAGTTATTTCTGTCACCTGTCATTTTACGGATATTACTGTATTTGTAAAGTAAAATATTTGAGTCACATGTGGAAAGATAGCTTTCTAAAAAAATTCACACAGTTCCAATGCATCGAAACATAATATACAATATCAAAACTAATTAGGCAAATAAGCGACCTCTGGCTATAAAACGATTAATTTCATAAAATGCAAATAAAAAATACCCAGATTTATTGTTGTCCAAGTTTATGTAAGATATCCCAGATTTATTGTTGTCCAAGTTTATGTAAGATATCCCAGATTTATTGTTGTCTAAGTTGATGTAAAATATCCCAGATTTATTGTTGTCTAAGTTGATGTAAAATATCCCAGATTTATTGTTGTCTAAGTTGATGTAAAATATCGTAGATTTATTGTTGTCTAAGTTGATGTAAAATATCCCAGATTTATTGTTGTCTAAGTTGATGTAAAATATCCCAGATTTATTGTTGTCCAAGTTTATGTAAGATATCCCAGATTTATTGTTGTCCAAGTTTATGTAAGATATCCCAGATTTATTGTTGTTTAAGTTGATATAAGATATTCCAAATTTATTGTTGTCTAAGTTGATGCAGAGTATTCCAGATTTATTGTTGTCTAAGTTGATATAAGATATTCCAGACTTATTGTTGTCTAAGTTGATGCAGAGTATTCCAGATTTATTGTTGTCTAAGTTGATGCAGAATATTCCAGATTTATTGTTGTCTATGTTCAGAAATATCAATAAATATTTAAGAAGAAAAAAGAAAGGATATCTTACATAAACTTGGACAACAATAAATTTGGGATATTTTACATAAACTTGGACAACAATAAATCTGAGATATTTTACATCAACTTAGACAACAATAAATCTGGGATATTTTACATCAACTTCTTCTACAAAGCGTGATAACTACAACTTTCAAGATTACCAATCTGTTTGAGAGTTTAAAGGAAACTGATTACATTTTATTGTGAGAAAAGAAATCTCATTAAGCAGTGAGTAAATCGTAGTACATTTGTTTGTTCACATTTACGACTATGAAACTTCAAACTGAATTATTTCTCTGTTTTTTTTTCTTACTTCGTGTTTATAAGTTTACTGACTTAGACCGCTAGAATCCGAGGTTCGATATCTCGCGGTGGACACAGCAGATAGCCTCCTGTGGCTTTGCTCTAAAATAACCAACGAAGTTTCGTGTTTAAGCACAAGTTACGCAATGGGTTATCTACGCCGTGTCCATAGTGGGTATCGAACCCATATTTTTAGCTTTAAAAGCCTTCAAGCTTATCACTGGGCCACAGGGTGGCATTGTCTCTGAAATTAACAGATATTGTAGCTATATCTCTTACTATTAGACGACACCTGTGACCAATATGACATAATACATATTTCGATAAAAGATTTAGCCCAAAGAATCACATATAAAGTGTAATAGACTTAAAATAAGACCAAAAACTCGAGCGCTTTCCAATAGTTGACTATTCTTTGTTCTCCTGAAGAAGAATAGTCAACTATTCGAAAGCGCTCAAGTTTTGAGTCTTATTTTAAGTCTATTACATAATACATATATTTCTGGATATGGCAACTAAATTAGTTAGGTGGCTTCTTTTGAATTATTTTGGTTTGAACAGAAAAATTAAAAAACAACAAAAAAACATGCATTACGTGGATAACTTACTTATAATCAATCATACATATTATATAGAGTAAGTTGTTTTGTTTGTTTATTTGTAATTAAGCACAAAGCTACATAATGAGCTATCTGTGCTCTGCCCACCATGGGTATCGAAAACCGGTTTCTAACGTTGTAATTCCACAGACATGCCGCTGTGCCATTAGGGGGCTACAGTAAGTTAAGAACTCACTATCTGCCACTTGAGAATTAAGCTTAAAGATAGATGTTTAACCTAATATTCACGTGTGTAGAGACTTCTATATTCCAGGCATAGCTTCCTTAGTTTTGAACTATTGACCAGACAGAGAACATCTAACTAGCAGCAACCACTAACACTAACATCATATGTTTTACTGGTATTTCAATGCAATATTATATTACAGATGATGACTGAGAATATGTTAAAATATAACCAAAACATTATATTTATAGATCACTTGTGCTTAATCACAACATTCAAATATAACCAAAACGTTATATTTATAGATCACTTGTTCTTACTCACAACGTTAAAATATAACCAAAACGTTATATTTATAGATCACTTGTGCTTAATCACAACGTTCAAATATAACCAAAACGTTATATTTATAGATCACTTGTGCTCACTCACAACGTTCAAATATAACCAAAACGTTATATTTATAGATCACTTGTGCTTAATCACAACGTTCAAATATAACCAAAACGTTATATTTATAGATCACTTGTGCTCACTCACAACGTTAAAATATAACCAAAACGTTATATCTATAGATCACTTGTGCTCACTCACAACGTTAAAATATAACCAAAACGTTATATTTATAGATCACTCGT
>NW_013677359.1:12027-12656 GCF_000517525.1 Limulus polyphemus | reverse complement strand
AGGCTGTTTATCTTATTCTGTCAATGTTGCCGTATACAGTCATTAATAGAAAACTCGTTAACTTCACGACAAAGTTCGGGCTGTTTATCTTATTCTGTCAATATTGCCGTATACGGTCATTAATAGAAAACTCGTTAACTTCACGACAAAGTTCGGGCTGTTTATCTTATTCTGTCAATATTGCCGTATACTGTCATTGATAGAAAACTCGTTAACGTCACGACAAATCTTGTTTATCTTATTTACTTGTCACTTACTATGAAATGCAATTTCTAATTGTGTGGCAATGTGTTCCGTGCTGTTCCAGGTTTTAATAAGATTTTCCTGGAGTGGTTCCGATTCTCGATTTTAGTATGACTCCTGTACTTCGGATTCATATTTTAAAACTAAAGACATATTAACTGGCAAAGATCTTTACCGAGTCACATTATTTTCAGGCTTGATGCTGAATGCTCTAAGAACTCAATCTTCTTAAAACGTGTTTCCATTCTAATTTCCTTTGATTTAGTGTCCCCAGATGCAGATGTTGGTTTCTAAGAACTTGGGCTGGATGTTGGACACGTTCTCTTGTGAGGCTGTGCAGAGGAAGTTATATTATACCATGCCCATTCCTACCTTGTTTCCTCACT
>NW_013677359.1:0-11625 GCF_000517525.1 Limulus polyphemus | reverse complement strand
AAATAAAGACATAGCCCTTAGTTCATAACATCTGTCCTGAAATAAAGACATAGCCCTTAGTTCATAACATCTGTCCTGAAATAAAGACATAGCCCTTAGTTAGATGCAGATGTTGGTTTCTAAGAACATGGGCTGGATGTTGGACACGTTCTCTTGTGAGGCTGTGCAGAGGAAGTTATATTATACCATGCCCATTCCTACCTTGTTTCCTCACTTTTTGGTGCACCCATTCCTACACTTTCAATTTCTTTTAGATAATGTTTACACTTGTTCATGCACTTTTTTTCATATAAGATGACATGATCGTATGCATCATTCATTCATTTGTGTTGATATCCTGTATGTATATCATCAGTGTGAGTGTGCACCATAATATTATGGTATGAGCAAATAATGGTGTACATTCTTTTCACTTATGGTGTGTGTAAACATTGTGAGTGCGCATGTGTGATGTACACACTCTATAGTGTACAATGTCATTTGAGTGATGTAGTGTGAGTTGTGGCTATGTACATATACTAAAGGTTAATAAATTTGTTAATTAATTTAATTAACTATTTAACGCTAGCACTAACACGTGGTCCATGTGCTATTGTTTTATTTGGTGCATTTATAGCTATGGTAAGTCTGTTTCTTACACAGCTAAAAGCTTTTAACGATGTCAGTTAGTCAATGAGATTGAGAAATTTGTGGTTTTGTGAATTTTTTATATATGCTCTGCTGACTTTCTCAAGTGGTTCTATGATTCATAATTTTGTATGTGGTTTGTTTATCACCTCTCAAATATGTTTGAAGATTTATTACTTGGTTATTAAATAGTTTTTGTAATGCACGAATTGTGCATCCGCCCCATTTCTATCGTACATACTACTGTACTTATGATACTAGCGAACCCATGGGTTTATGGCCCACATTTACAGGGCAGCTATAATACAAATATAATGCTTGGATACTATTTTGCACTTTTTCAGTTTCATGATAATTGCCGCTATAATGTAAATATAATTTCTCTAACAAATTACGGACGGTAATTAATAGGCCTACTTATTTACGTGCTCTAATGTAAATCAATGCCAAATTTGGGGGTCACTTTGGGAATCTCCGTAAATGTGTTTTCGCGAAATACCCGGATTCCCTAAGAGCTTGGGTGAAAAGTTTTTACCTTTGTGCAAACCTCGAGGCCCAAACAATTTGTTTGGCACTATTTAGAAGTCGGTGAGTCCAGCGATTTAGGAGAAGGGGTGTTCGGGAAATCCCTGGGTTTCCCAAGGGGGTATGTGAAAATTGTTACCTTTGAACAAGTCTCGGGACAGAGACGATTCGTTTGATACCAATTATACGTCGGTGCGATCAGCGGCTTAGGAGGAGTTACGTGACACACAGACACTGAATCATATTATATATATTGTTTTGTGTAATACAAATGTATATGGAATGATATTCTGTCTACACTATGGTGCCTTTTCTTATTGTACGACCTGTTACTTTGCACAGAAAACAAGCAACTTTTGTACGTTTATTGTTGTACATTAACTAGACATGGATGCACACACACATTGATGTTTCAATATCAGCAATAAACATTATTGGTTCTTTGGACTCCCCTGAAGCCCATGGAATCTCATCTCCCTCTTAAACGTAATCTGATGAACATTTCATTATAAATATCAAAACTGAAACCAAATTCTGCGAAGAGTCCATTGTCTGAGTAACTAGTTGGTAGGGTAGCTAGTATTTAAGATGTGTTAAAGTATGACAAACAAAAATCATCATTATATATATGTCTCATCCTTTTTTTTTTCCTAAACGTGAACATGCTTAATTAAATTATACTAGTACTATTCAGTTTAAATGTTCTCGAAGCTAAGATAGATCTCGTATTGATTTAAAGATAACGACATTTTAAAGAAGTACTTTGTCAAATTTATAAAAAAACTGTAATAGCACGTCAGCATAATAATGCACACATGATTAAATAATTAACTAATTATCACTCTACCACCGACCTGTAAAGTGTCAGTACGATAAGTTGATAATATGTAAATCATATTTAACACAGAAACTTTGGAATTTTTAATACAGATATTGAGTTCTCCTGAAATTACAACTTTTTGTCCAAAAAGTATTCCTAGCATACACTAATCGTAAACAAATGAAATGGAGTTTGCTGTTTAAGACAATTTCCACTAAAGGGCAGTAGTTTCAACAATTATCTTCTTACACTGGGAAGGTCGCTGGTAAAAAAAAAGAAAAAAAAAGACGAAAATCTTTTTTCACTGTTTTCTTAGGGCAAAGCCTTAGAATGGGCTACCTGCGCTTTATCTACCGCGGGAAATCAAACCCCAGATTTTTTCTCAGTAAGTCCGTAGAGTTACCGCTTACCCACAGCTCATTTGGTCTCATTAACTTTACCTCGTTGACGGGAGGCAGTATTGTTAAGTAAATTAATCATCAAGTTTAATCACTTCAACAAGGATGATGATCCTAAGTGAAACCACTGGAAATCATGGGTATTAGGCCCGGCACGGCCAGGTGGTTTGGGCGCTCGACTCGCAATTTGCGGGTCACGAGTTCGAATGTCCGTCCCATCAAACATGCTTGCCCTTTCAGACGTGGGGGCGTTATAATGTGATGGTCAATCCCACCTCGTTGGTAAAAGAGTAGCCCAAGAGTTGCGGTGGGTGGTGATGACTAGCTCCTTCCCTCTAGTCTTACACTGCTAAATTAGGGACGGCTAGCGCAGATAGCCTTCGTGTAGCTTTGCGCGAAATTCATAAGAAACCAACTCAATCATGGGTTTTACTTCTTTGTTTATAACTGAAAAAAAATCACGTTTTAATAGGTTTGATGTTAATAACATTAAAATAGTATTTCTGCTAGGTTGATGGTTGGAGAAACACTTTGGTTATAATATTGAACTAATCAACAACATATCTAAGCTGTCACGTTCCACATGTTTAACCACATAATCGATAGATTATTGTTAACCACGTCAGCAAGAGATGTAATTATTATATACCATCTGTTGGATTAAGATGGCTTCATATGTGATCATCACATCAGACGTTACAGTTTATAGACAGAGAAATAATCGTCACGTTTCATTTGTTTAATTTAACAATATATGTACTCTTCACATTTGACCTGTTTAACAATGTCAACAATAATTATAACGATCACGTGCCAAGTTAACAATATATTTACTCCTCACATTTGACCTGTTTAACAATGTCAACAATAATTATAGCTGTCACGTGCCAAGTTAACAATATATGTACTCCTTACATTTGACCTGTTTAACAATGTCAACAATAATTATAACTATCACGTGCCAAGTTAAAAATAGGGGTACTCCTCATGTTTGACCTGTTTAACAAAGTCAACAATAAATATAACCATCACGTATCACATGCAAAGTTAACAATAGGCTTAAACATCACTTATCATTTGTCGATGTCAATTGTCATCAAAATGTATTAGTTGTTGAATTAAGTCAACTTCGGATATAGCCAACACGTACCAACTATTTGTTTGTTCTTAGCACAATGGGTTATCTACGCTCTGTCCAGTTCAAGAAATCTTACCCTAAATGTTAACGTTGTAAGTCCGTAAACTTACCGTTAACCAACCGGAGGATCCAACTGTTTGACTATGTCAAAGATGGATATCATCTTCACGTATCACTTGTTTAATAATTCGACTTCAGATATAGCTATATGTGATATAAACGCATTCTCATCACCAGCATGGAACGTTAATATTCATGTTCGATGTACGAATATATTCTATAAACTTCAAGTTATTAGAAGGATAACAATAAATAAAAAAATCAGACAACCATAATTTACCGTATTCCTTATTCTGATTTTAAATGTCTTATTTCCGAAAATAAATATCGACCTAAATACAAAAGATGAAAGACGTATTTGTTATATATTTACAATGTCAATTTTCAGTCAAAGTTTTCTTGATGTTGGTTTTCTGTGTAATCAGCCGGTGAGTCAACCTGGCCGTGTACAGGTGTCATTGTTTCATCAGGTAGCTTAAACCTCACCATTTCTAACAGACTGCATTCAATCACGTTCGTCAAGCCTACACTTCCAGCTTTTTATTACTTTTCGTTTCAGTGAAGTAATATCAAGAGATTTTCACATGCATCTGGCATTTTCTGGTTCACCAGTAGAGCAACCTAGAATTGGTTGCAGCAGCTTCTAAGTTCTATAGAAGGTCGTCGACTTCGTCACCTTAGAAACCAGCCTTCAGCATAGACCACCACCTGCACATATTGTATTACTCCGTGCACTACTTTCGGTAACGTATGACCTTGACTTAATTCTCACCAGGGGACATATCGTAAGTTGGGTGTGTCTGCTTTTAGACGGAGTTGGAAGGTGGAAACACGCAACCTTTCTAAGATTGAGGCTTGGTATAAGGGCCAGAAACATAAAAAATATATAATACTTGTACAACTTCTAACTGAATGTGTAATTTAAAATAGATAGATAGTCACAATGTAATGTTCTCAACATTCCTTTGTAACGTTATCAGAGTCACAATGCAGCAGTGTAAAAAGTTACAATCTAATATTTTCAATGTAATGTTCTCAGTGACATAATCTAACTACGTCAAAGTTACAATGTAATATTTCAACGTTATAATGCATCGATGTTCAAAATCACAGTGTAACATTTTCAAAGTAACAATTTATCGATAGCAAGTTCAGTTGTATCGTTTTCAAAGTCACAAAGTAATGTTGTCAGAGTCACAATGTAATGTTGTCAAAGTCATAATGTAATATTCTCAAAGTTACAATGTATCGATGTTGAAGTCAATTGTACTTATTTCAAATTAACAGTGTACTGTTGTCAAATCCACAATGCAACAATCACAACACAACGATATTAAAGTCACAAAGTAATGTTGTCAGAGTCACAATGTAATGTTGTCAAAGTCATAATGTAATATACTCAAAGTTACAATGTATCGACGTTGAAGTCAATTGTACTTATTTCAAATTAACAGTGTACTGTTGTCAAATCCACAATGCAACAATCACAACACAACGATATTAAAGTCACAATGTAATGTTCTTCAAGTGCGGTTCACTAAAGCATTTATGAAGCAAATCAAGTGCAAAACTTATAGGTTATCAGTATGTTTCAAAATCAAAATTTGCTGGAGAGGACCTACTTTAGTGATATTTTTCTTTGCCTGTTTTTTTTTTTCATTTTTTATTATATTTTGTGAAAGGAAGCTATATTGAATATATTAATTAACCACTGGGCGCCGTTACTCTTCCAGGATTAGAAATGTGGAACAGTTACAGTACTTCATCATTATTTTCAGTGTCACTAACCAAATTTTAGGATAACATTTAAGTAGCCATGAGAACAGCAAATCAAATTACGCTCAAACTTCAAAACATAACCATCACACTTTGAAGATGTTTAGCTGACCAATCAGTTCAGTTACATGCGATATAGTTCAATTTAAAATGTATGTCTACTGGCTGGTGTACCAAGTGTATGGTCTACTAATATGTGAAGATCAAATACTGGTTTTAAGAAACAAAATTCACCAAACACAGACGTTGAAAACCGAATAATATATGTACATTATACGGATTTGGTGGCAATCTGTAATCGGACGAACTGGATTAATTCGTAATATATACAACGAGTGACAAAGCTTCAAGTTCGGATCACTCATTGAAGATATGAATGGTTAGATGAGTAACAGTTTCGAAGTAAAGTGCTAATGTGAACAAGCAACTCTTATCTTATTGTACTGTAGAACTCAACTTCTGTGAATTGCCTTACTACTACTGTGGTATGCATTACTACTTCTGTGTTATAAAAAAGCGTTCGGTAGTTTGCATCGGATAATTTTATTTAAGAACCATTTATTTATTTTAGGTTAACGATAAAAGAATGTCTTTCTTCCAGTAAGACGAGGGGTAATAATTTGTATTATTGTTATTATTCTTAGGGAAAATTTGAAAACGAGGCTTAACATATACTTTAAGGGTAAGGATTGATAAATTTGACGTAAAGATTCAATATACTGTTAGAGATAAAAAAACTGACGTATGGTGTATTCATTTGTATATTCATACACAGTTGCCAAAAAAAATAAAATAATATTTTAAATCTATAAATAAATTCCAACACACTTTACAATATTTTCTGGATATGTATTAAAGCATAATGCCATAATCATAAGGTAAAAAACGACCATGTCGAATATTCGAAATATAATTCCATATTTCTAAGAAAACTAGAAATGCATCTTGCTTTATTTTATTCTGTCAATATTGCCGTATACGTCGTTAATAGAAAACTCGTTAACTTCACGACAAAGTTCGGGCTGTTTATCTTATTCTGTCAATATTGCCGTATACTGTCATTGATAGAAAACTCGTTAACGTCACGACAAATCTTGTTTATCTTATTTAATTGTCACTTACTATGAAATGCAATTTCTAATTGTGTGGCAATGTGTTCCGTGCTGTTCCAGGTTTTAATAAGATTTTCCTGGAGTGGTTTCGATTCTCGATTTTAGTATAACCCCTGTACTTCGGATTCATATTTTAAAACTAAAGACATATTAACTGGCAAAGATCTTTTCCGAGTCACATTATTTTCAGGCTTGATGCTGAATACTCTAAGAACTCAATCTTCTTAAAACGTGTTTCCATTCTAATTTCCTTTGATTTAGTGTCCCTAAGGGTATTCTATGTCAAATACGCGTTGGTACCTATGTCAAGTGAACAGGGTGACACGGAATCTTTTGTTAACGTATATAGCCAAATGAAGCGAAATACTTTAGTATGAAGTGTTTATGAATATATGTGATCAAATAAAGAGAAGGGCTAAAATAGCACTAAATGCTATTCATGGACATGGCCCTGAAGAGGGAAGAAGAAACAATGTTTTTACACAGTGTGTTACATTGCGATTTCGAGAATAATAACTACAGTATTTGACAGTTTATTAGAAATAAAGGAAGAGGTCCCAGGTCGCACGTGACTACCGAACACCAGCCCAGAACGCTGGTTTCTCTATTCATCACTTACTCGCCGTGAAGCCAGTTTACCAAAGCCCTTTCCAAACTCCTGTTAAATTGGGGAAAATGTTGCATGTGCATCGCTTTCCCCAATAGAGGGAAACTACCACATTACTTTTCTGTACGTGTACACGGATTAAGAGATAGGAATGATACTATATTAAGCGATTTTTTTTATTTCTTGGCTATTTTAGCAGTAAATTCATCATGAGGATGTTATATGCTATACTCTCTGTTTACTAATGCAGTCACGAAGAAAAGCTCACAATTTTAGCCAATCAAAAACACTAAAAACTTCATATATATTTTTTCTATTGGAACTATCATCTTATAACTAAAACACATAAAAATTCTCCCTAGTTATATTTCAACGGAGCTCTTCTAAACGTCGTTTCATCAATTAAATTCCTTGTAGTTATTTATGATTCTAAATTAACCTGGAATAAGCATATTACAGAAATATAGAACAAAGTGTGGCAACGAGCAAACTGTGTTAAAAACACAGGAGATACACCTGAGAACATTATCAAAATATATAAACAATATATTAGACCAGAATATCTATGTCCGGCGTGGACAGACGTTGTACCAACACATATTAAGAAACTTCAAACAATTCAGATTTCAGTAATAACTACAGGTTATAGAGTATCAAGATAAAAAAATGTAACATTCATGTACAAATTCGCAAATATTAAACCCATAAAAGACAGACTCAGATAAAAACCTATATAAAAATGATTTATTAACTGAAACAGATCGTTATTTCATACAAGATGATGATAGAGTTAAGTATCTGTCCTCATTCAATTTCTATTATAAGAACAAGACCACCTACACTATACTCCAAAATTATCGTTTAAATTTAGATACCACAAGTGTCTTTTTGATTTTGAAAATGGAATTAATTTTGTTTTAGGAACATTAATTTTGATTCAATGTTTTGACAGTATACTACAATTTGATTTCAAGATGTCAGAAAAACACGTAGGTTCAAGAAATCTTGGTACAAGATGCTAAAAACCTTATATTCCGAGAGCTTTTGAAAGGTGGACCTTTCTTCTTCAGGGGCATACTGGGAATCCAGTTTGATTTAATATCGGTTGCAACTTTGTAGTTGCAATAGAGGGAGCTACTGAGCTCATCCATATCGCCACATCGTCTGTAAATTGTGAAGTTAAACTAAAACTTGGGTCCTTCAAATTCATATTGCTTACACATATTATGAAAAGAATGGGACTAACTACCCCTCTCTGGGGGACACCTGCCTCAGAAGCAAAGTACTCCGAGTAAGTGTCCTCCATACTGACTCTATATTTTCTGTTTTCTAGGAAATTTGATGATTAGCGAATAACTCCTGTTGGTAAACCCATTTCTTTCAACTTAAATCTTAATCCATTATGCCGTACAGTATCGAATGCTTTCTTTATATCAACAAAGCAGGCGGCAGTGTATTTCTTTTCAATAAAGCTATCTACTATGCTTTCAGGTAACCTAACTAAATGATCAGTTGTTTGCCGAAATTTTCTGAAACCATTTTGAGCTTCTGGTAATTTTGATATCTCCAAAACTCGAGGGTTACCTGCACTAGCCGTCCCTAACTTTGAAATGATATGCTAATCAACACCTCTCGCCGTCGGCTCTTGGGCTTTCTAATTGAATAGTAGGACTTAACTATCAGGAAAGAGGCAACACAAGTGGCTCACAACAAACAAACAAAGAGAAATCTTTATTAATCTTTAGACCAAAAGCTACGTGAAACCAAAATAAGAATGATTTATAGAAATAGGTATATTAGAATAAAGATAGCAATATACCATACAATTCTTTCTTTGTAATTAAGCACAAAGCTACACAATGGACTATCTGTGCTCTACCCACCACGTATCGAAACACGGATTCTAGCGTTGTAAGTCCGCCAAAGAATATTGTTTTTAGATCTTTGGTATCTAATTAATGAAAGGAAATCTTTCTCGATCGTTTATAAGCTGTTAAACAAAACGTCTTTTTTTTGCAGGACTTTGGTAACTACGCCTTCAACTACGATATTGTTGACCCAGTTGGAGCTACCAATGGCCGTTGGGAGGCTGGAGACGGATATGGAAACAAACGTGGAGCCTACAGTCTGACTGACATCGACGGTCGTGCCCGCAGAGTTGAATATGTTGCTGATGGTGCCGGTTTCCGTGCTGTTGTAAAGACCAACGAACCAGGTACCGCCGCTAGTGCTCCTGCAGCAGCCGTTGTGGCCTCCAGCCAACCAGGTGTTGTCGCTCACGGACCTGCTTTAGTGAAAACTGCTGTTGCTGCTCCTGCCTTTGCTGCCCCTGTTGTTGCTCCTGCTCTTGCTGCTGCTCCTGCTCTTGCTGCTGCTCCTGCTGCTGTTTATGGAGCTCCTGTTTTAGCTGCTGGAGCCTATAAAGCCCCTGCCTTTGCTGCTGGTCTCTACGGAGCACCCGCTATTGCTGCTGGCGCTTACGGTTTTCCCGCCTATGGAGGAGGTCTATACGGAGCTGGACTTTTGAAATACCACTAAATACTTATGTTTTGATGATTGATATAAAACTGTCATGTAGCTATTTTCTCTCGATTGTTATGAAACTGATTTAGCTTACGCGCATTGTGGTTTATGCTTTAAAGCTTTAATTTTCATTGCTATAGCTTTCTTTATTTTTTGAATATTTGAAATAATACTTTTTTAATAGTATTTTACGAAACACTCCTTATTACTTTCTGATATATTATGTTTGCGAAGCTTGCCTCAATATTTTTTATTTTATTCTTCTGTAAAGCCTGGCCCTTTACCTAAAAGCATGATGTTAATAAGTCTTGCGTGTGGTGATGTATATTTGTACAGATTGTATTTTATTAATAAATGTATAATGAAAATGATAAAATCTGAACTTGATTTATTTCTTCATATTCAGAATTACAGTTAATATCGTAACTAATTGAGTACTTTTATTTTGTATACAATAAGACATCGAAAAGCTCAAACATCAAGAAGGAAGGAAAAATTACAAATAGATACTGATACAAATACTGTTTTATAATATAGAACATTTGAGTTATAATTCTCCGAGAATTTAAAGTTAAAACCTAATACCATAAAATAAATAATTATAATTCATTTATCGCCTGTCTCGTCTTCTCATTCGTGTGTTGGCCAAGGTGAATCAACCCTGTGTTGTAGATTTTAGTGGTAAGATAGAGCTGTCACAAAGAAAGTTTGATTGAGTGTGTTGGCCCAGCTGCAGAAGTGAAGTCCCTTTCAGAACGGTTTTAATAATTTTTGGTTGTTTTTAAAGTCCTGATCTCGAGATCGAAGAAAAAAATCAGCTTAGGAAGCAGCTGTGTTTTGGATATTTTGCGAGTTCGATCGTTAATAAGTATTCTAAGCATTATTTCATTATATGATATGCCCTAGTGGCACAGCGGTATGTCTATAAGTATTTCACTAAAAATAATTTACAGCTTTTATTTCGTATTGTTAATTATCGCGAAGTGCTTTGGTTTTGTCATTTTTATATATAATGTGCACAAACGATACTTACGTCCTGTCGGCGAGAACTGATACTAGAGCCACCTGCTAGACCGTGTCCAGCAATCAATCCGCTATGGGCGACGGCTACCAGGGCGCAGAGGATGGCAATCTATGAACGAAAAGTTTATCTTTATTTGTTCAATAAAAATCTTCTTATATAACAATCGGATTAAGAAAACAACAGGAAATACGTGTTTAACTGATATTCGGAATCTCCACTTTAACACCTAAGACAAAGACTGAATTTTTTCCAGATAAACAATCGTAATATGCTTAACTGAATTTGCGAAGGTGTTTTTATTGGAACATAATGTAGCCTCAAATGAAAGAAGAACGCAATGTACATTTACCTTTCACTTTAACTTAAAGACAAATAATACAGTATACATGATCTGTAGACACGAAGAGAAAAAAAAAGACCTACGAAATAACGACTTTTCTTAGGCAACATTCTAATAATATGTAACAAGACTAATCTGTAGGCTAAAACTATTTGTGTCTAGAGTGTTAATTTTCTCTATAATTATTGTTTTGATACAAACGGTATAGCTAGCTAGATATATTTCTTAGACTACGTTAGATCTTATTAACTTACCTTAGCGATCATTTTCTTGCTGTTCTTCTCTCTGGACAACTTGAGTTAACACCTGATTTTTCACTCCGCTTCCATCCACTTTTATACTGGCTAATAACGTCACCATGACCCAGTAAACGTATCTACACATACTTCACCATAGAAAGCGAAACCATTTTTTATACTGAACTCCTCCCTTTGATAAGGTGCACATAAACCCTCAAGGACGACAACATTACCCGAATTTTCCAGAATTATGTCTACCAGACCAGGAAATACTTTCGAACGTGTAAGCTAATCTGAACTTCATATAACTATACCAAAGTACTAAGTCTGTTGGTCTTCGTGCATGCACCTTTCCGCAAGTTTGTTATAGCTTCTTGTAAAATTCTCACTAAGTGGCTGTAGTAACACGTTATTTTATCAACCTGACAAACCAGTT
>NW_013677358.1:10645-14138 GCF_000517525.1 Limulus polyphemus | reverse complement strand
AATTATCATCACATCTAGTACGTCTACTGAAGATGGACGTGATAAAAACATCTGTAGTGAGGTGTAATTATCATCACATCTAGTACGTCTACTGAAGATGGACGTGATAAAAACATCTGTAGTGAGGGGTAATTATCATCACATTTAGTACGTCTACTGAAGATGGACGTGATAAAAACATCTGTAGTCAGGGGTAATTATCATCACATTTAGTACGTCTATTGAGCTTCCATACTTCGCCAAATTACACTTCACAATAAAACTGTTACAATACTTATACAACTCACACTTCACAATAAAACTGTTACAACAGTTGTATAACTCACACTTCACAATAAAACTGTTACAAAAGTTATACAACTCACACTTCACAATAAAACTGTTACAACAGTTATACAACTCACACTTCACAATAAAACTGTTACAACAGTTATACAATTCACACTTCACAATAAAACTGTTACAATACTTATACAACTCACACTTCACAATAAAACTGGTACAATTGTTATACAACTCACACTTCACAATAAAACTGTTACAACAGTTATATAACTCACACTTCACAATAAAACTGTTACAACAGTTATACAACTCACACTTCACAATAAAACTGTTACAATACTTATACAACTAACACTTCACAATAAAACTGTTACAACAGTTATATAACTCACACTTCACAATAAAACTGTTACAACAGTTATACAATTCACACTTCACAATAAAACTGTTACAATACTTATACAACTCACACTTCACAATAAAACTGTTACAATACTTATACAACTCACACTTCACAATAAAACTATTACAACAGTTATATAACTCACACTTCACAATAAAACTGTTACAACAATTGTTATACAACTCACACTTAACAATAAAACTGGTACAATAGTTATACAACTCACACTTCACAATAAAACTATTACAACAGTTATACAACTCACTCTTAACAATAAAACTGTTACAATAGTTCTACACGTCACCAAACAATACTAACAATGTATTTTATATACATTTAAAATTTGCTAACTAAATGTCCTTTAATGTTTTATGCTGATCGTATTTTCCAATGTGCTTACAAAAACTCAAAAATCGAACACATAAAATATAACGTACACCTGAAAAATATCTGTTACCTCACAAACAATTACTCTTTTTGTTTTTTTCATCAAGTTTCATTGTGGTAAAGATTTGACTATTTTTATGGCCCACTTCTCACTGACGTTAAACCTTTTTTTGGGGGAGTATCTACGAATTCCAGAAACATTATACCTTAGGTTATTTTGCTATTTTAAGGACTGTATGAATAGAACCTATAGTTAGTGCCTTTGAGTGTTATTGGTCCCGTGTTATCTTTCTGTTGCGTGAAACTGGATATGAATTTTTGCCTTGTTGTATGATTGTGATTGCATTACAAAGATATATATATATACACTGTTGATTCCAGGGGTTGATAACCTTCGTGTTAAGCTGTTGGTGCAGATAAACCTTACTGTATGAATGAAAGAATGTGTGTCAGTAAAACAGTAGAGACCTCAGCAGAGTACAGAGTGCGGCACAGTTAATTACTCACCAGAAATACTGTCCGATTTAGACACTAGTTGGATGTGTCCTTCAACAGATGCAAATACCTGGCACGTTTTTTTTATCCAACTTTTGGATATTACATGTTTAAAGATAAAAAAACAATGATCAAGACACACTGTAGTGTGTCGTGCAGCTAAAACAACCTGCGGGATACACTGTATGTAAATAACAGTTGTAATAGTTTAACGATTTTCCACTTTTTGTAGCTCAAACTGTAGTAATTCAAACTAACACGTTTTCACTGGATGTGCTCTACTGGACTCTTAAGTCACATACCAAAAAAATCTCCAACTTTGATTGAATTTTTTCCTTTTTTTTTTAAGTTTGCGCCGAAAGTACGGAAACTTTATTTGATAGAAAAATATACTTAACTTTCATGGGTTTTTTTTCAAATTTTTACACTGATAGATCTTTACAACCTACAATCAGATGTCAAATTTGGTCTAAATATAAGCGATATGTGCAAAGTTATTTAACAAAAACGGGTGATGACAAGAAACTGTTAATCTAGATTCCATGGCGTTACTATAGAGGAAGCTATTCACACTGTTTTAGAGAGGGAAAACTACCACCATATATTTTAATAAATCTGGTTGGTTCTGTAAAGTATAGGTCTGTTCCGAATAATAGGGTTGTGATCCTAAGACTAATATTGGTTACTATCGAGTGTCACTTTCTTACTTGATGTGGTTTTTTGGTGTGTATTGACAAAAAAAGTCATGATATCTAATCAAAAACACCTTAGGTGTGAAAAAAGGGTGCGGCCAAAAATATATTGAGTGTGCAACTTAAAGGAGTGAAATCAAAATTGGCGGCCAAACTGGTAGCTACACTTATAGCATTGATAATAATTTTACAGCAAATATTCATTAGTTAGCTAGGCCATGTTTTGTGTTCAACTTATGGCATAATGGTAGGTAAAAAGAACTGAACTCGCAATTCGGAAATGACCTTTAGAAGCAACAAAACACCACTTCAAACTCAACAATACAAGAAATTAAGGGAAAAAGAGCCAGAAAGAAAATAAGTAGCTTCGCAAATTACCGCAAAATCTGTTGGTATTCAAATATTACGTTATTTACAAGATTCAATATTTTCATTACGTTATTTACAAGATTCAAAATTTTCATTACGTTATTTACAAGATTCAAGATTTTCATTACGTTATTTACAAGATTCAAGATTTTCATTACGTTATTTACAAGATTCAAGATTTTTGTCTAAGTTGTAATTTTGAAACACTCTAAATCTGATAGAGGGTAGGTGATACAGTTAACCTATTCTGTTTCGTGGGATAGTTGCCCATCTTGACCTATTGTTGACCTATCACATGGAAGAGAAATGAGCTTTTCTGATTAGTCAGTTGCGAAGACGATGTGACTTGTAGTTTGGACACTTTGTGACTTGTAGTTTGGACACTTTGCGACTTGTACATTGAGCACTTTGTGACTTGTGACTTTGTAGTTTGGACACTTTGTGATTTGTAGTTTGAGCACTTTGTGACTTGTAGTTTTGACACTTTGTGACTTGTACTTTGAGCACTTTGTGGCTTGTGACTTTGTAGTTTGGGCATTTTATGATTTCTAGTTCGAGCACTTTGAAAGACCCGAATTGAGTTTGAAATAAAGCATTTCGTCCTTTTAAAAAAATCAAAACTCGCTGTGGAAGTCTTATATTTGTCTAGTCTTATTTCTATCGGCTGACCGAGTGAACTGTTTCTCTAAAGTAGCCCCAAACTCCCTTCCCTAAATCAGTAGTGATACTGTTCCTCTAAAGTAGCCCCAAAATTCACTTTATTAAATCAGTAGTGATACCGTTCCTCTAAAGTAGCCCCAAAACTCCCTTCCTTAAATCAGTAGTGATACCGTTCCTCTAAAGTAGCCCCAAAACTCCCTTC
>NW_013677358.1:7574-10228 GCF_000517525.1 Limulus polyphemus | reverse complement strand
AGTAGTGATACTGTTCCTCTAAAGTAGCCCCAAAATTCACTTTATTAAATCAGTAGTGATACCGTTCCTCTAAAGTAGCCCCAAAACTCCCTTCCTTAAATCAGTAGTGATACCGTTCCTCTAAAGTAGCCCCAAAACTCCCTTCCTTAAATCAGTAGTGATACCGTTCCTCTAAAGTAGCCCCAAAACTCCCTTCCTTAAATCAGTAGTGATACCGTTCCTCTAAAATAGCCCCAAAACTCCCTTCCTTAAATCAGTAGTGATACCGTTCCTCTAAAGTAGCCCCAAAACTCCCTTCCTTAAATCAGTAGTGATACTGTTCCTCTAAAGTAGCCCCGAAACTCCCTTCCCTAAATCAGTAGTGATACTGTTCCTCTAAAGTAGCCCCAAAACTCCTTGATTTCCTTAATTCTGTAGTGATACTGTTCCTCTAAAGTAGCCCCAAAACTCCTTGATTTCCTTAAATCAGTAGTGATACTGTTCCTCTAAAGTAGCCCCAAAACCCCTTCCTTAAATCTGTAGTGATACTGTTCCTCTAAAGTAGCCCCAAAACTCCCTTCATTAAATCTGTAGTGATACTGTTCCTCTAAAGTAGCCCCAAAACTCCCTTCCCTAAATCAGTAGTGATACTGTTCCTCTAAAGTAGATTCAAAAGTCCCTTTTCTGTTTTTGTTTTAATTCTATTATACCAGAGAGTAGTGAAACAGAGGGCTAAGACACTGTGTAAAACTTCCAGGTTATTATATACAAGATGGAGCAACGAAACACAAAATTTTAAACAAAACAAATCAAGCGGAAAAAATACCTCCTCTCGTCTCGATGACGACAGAGCTGGCAACAGCGACTCCTATTCTGCATTGTTAAGCCAGAGCCACCTTTTAAAATATTGGAAAGCTCCCTGATGCCGCCTGCCGCCAACTCACTGTGTCCTTTCCAAGCTGGACAGCCGTCCAAGCAGTTCAACCCTAGTCATACTGTCCTGTCTCTTCTGAAATTCATACACGATTTTTTCCACCTGTTTGTAAACACAAGAGTCCTACAAGTAATGCATATAATTAAATTAGTAACTCATTGTTCAAATAATAGAGGTCGTGTAAACCTCCGCGTGCAACAATAGTAAGTGAAAAATACAAACATTCATTTTTATAGCTAGTAATACACTTTTTGGCTACTTTATTAGGAGCTATATAATCATTCAGGCTTGGGACTGATCTGAACTCCAGATACAAATGGTTGATCACATGATGTGTCCGATGATCACTGCGGCGGCAAGCACATCGTTTCTTTACCTTTTAGTTCTTGTTCACTTTATTTGTTTTTCTAAAAACACACGAAGCGGTAAGGTGTTTGTGAATGATTGGTTCTGATCCGTGAAGCGATGGTTCATAAACAGATGTGGGAAAAGGCAAACAGCATATATATATATATGTTATGTTTATGCTCGGTTCCTTCTCTGAAGATACAAAAGAAGCAGGAAATATTGACAAATATTTCCAGAGGCAGTAATTTATAAAGGGGTGTTACTTTTAAAGAAAAAATAAAATGGCAAGCAAAGACTGAAGTGGGGGTGGGGACGGGACATACAAAGACTGGAGTGGGGTGGGGACGGGATATACAAAGACTGGAGTGGGGTGAGGACGGGACATACAAAGACTGAAGTGGGGTGGGGACGGGACATACAAAGACTGGAGTGGGGGTGGGGACGGGACATACAAAGACTGAAGTGGGGGTGGGGACAGGACATACAAAGACTGAAGTGGGGTGGGGACAGGACATACAAAGACTGGAGTGGGGTGAGGACGGGACATACAAAGACTGGAGTGGGGTGAGGACGGGACATACAAAGACTGGAGTGGGGTGGGACGGGACATACAAAGACTGGAGTGGGGTGAGGACGGGACATACAAAGACTGGAGTCGGGTGGGGACGGGACATACAAAGACTGAAGTGGGGTGAGGACGGGACATACAAAGACTGAAGTGGGGTGGGGACGGGACATACGCTCTCGGAAGTATTTCGGAACTTTCACTCAAAACGAGCATTTTGACGGTATCCGAGGCTGATTTTACACCTTTTTAAAATGGCTTATACAGATACGGGTGCAATTTAGGTGTTGCGATCGCTCCCCTCTTTCGTATCCCCTTTTGCCGATATCACCTTGTTCAGTTATGGTACAGGCAACAAAAAATAACAACCACGTTAGGTTTAAGAAAATATATGCTTTTCTCTAAAAATATCACTCACAGTGTAACATTCTCCTGTATCTGGTGTCAAACCTGTCGTGGCATCTCTCCTGTATCTGGTATCCAACCTGTCGTATCATCTCTCCTGTATCTGTTGTCCAACCTGTCGTATGATCTCTCCTGTATCTGTTGTCCAACCTGTCGTATCATCTCTCCTGTATCTGGTATCCAACTTGTCGTGGTATCTCTCCTGTATCTGTTGTCCAACCTGTCGTATTATCTCTCCTGTATCTGTTGTCCAACCTGTCGTATCATCTCTCCTGTATCTGGTATCCAACTTGTCGTGGCATCTCTCCTGTATCTGTTGTCCAACCTGTCGTATCATCTCTCCTGTATCTGGTGTCCAACTTGTCGTGGCATCTCTCCTGTATCTGTTGTCCAACCTGTCGTATCATCTCTCCTGTATCTGGT
>NW_013677358.1:4133-6869 GCF_000517525.1 Limulus polyphemus | reverse complement strand
CGGAAAGAATTTTTACGGAAAATTAACGAACGAACAGAGGCGTAACACAGTCAAACCCAAGAACACCCAGAACTCTTGATCTCATGTTTGCCCCCACCCTCCCTTCCCCACCTTCACAATTCTTTCGAAGTTATTCGTTTATTTATATTATATGGGTTGAGAAGCCTACATGCAAATTTCAAGACGTTTTGTCAACTTTTAAAGTTTTAACAGAGTTTTTATGATCCTGCCCGCACTCTGATGCACAGTAACCGAGAGGTGTTTAAAATTTTGTCGTGAAAACTGCTTGAAATTTCCTGCTTGAAAGACTATAATAATACGATACGAACTTGCAAAGTAACTTGGCTGTTAACACTATAAACGGTAAGAAGGTTTTCTTTCATTCGTATATCTTACAAAATGTATCACTTATATTAGTAGACAGCTCGTGCCTTACCTAAACAAATGTTTTCTGCACGTGCAATACTTATACGAGGTAAGGCGTCCTTTAATACTTTGTCACGTGCTTAGCGTGACGTACAGTGACCTCTTCGAAAAGTGTTGAACCGTGTTATAGAGACAAGTTTTCTAATACGTTATTTTTTCATCAGATCATATTGTAGGCTTAGCAAGAATCTGGAAAACTTTTTTGTTGTTGTTGTTGTTGTTATGATCCAACGCAATTTAAATAAAATAAAATATTGGCTGAAACACCTTATGATGTTGATATGGAATTTGTTGATACAGCACGTTCCACTTATTTGTTAAATATCATGCGCATATAGATGGCGTTGTCAAAACGGATATATTTAATTTCAGCAGGGTACTAGTAAACTTCACCATAGAAACGCAACAACAGACTTGTACGTGTTTCCTGTTAGGTCTGGTCGTAATATTATTAAGTGTGCCGATTACAACGACTTTATTCAACTGATAGAAGACAAATTTTGTGTAAGTATTTATTAAACATTTCTCACATAATAGTTGAATACCATCTAAAAGGAAATGGGACCAAAATAATTATTAGATTCAACATGAACAGACTACGTCTTTACTTTTTAACAAGGAACAGGAAGATTATTGATAGTTTACAATTTGATACTTATCGTTTTTAGCACTAGATATTATAAGTATGAATTGTTACGTAATACATTGTAGTACGAAAACTAATTATTTAAGTTAATAAAATATCAGTAAGTCTTTACAAACTATTCGGATTAATTAGTGGTTGTAGTGCCTGTTTTTGAATGAACTTCAATGTTTCATCAAACATGATGATATACGTGTATTTCAAATAGCAATGAAAGCTCAATGCGTAAGCCTACATTTATAACGTCTGTTTTTTAGGAGTATCTTTACTCTTATTAGCCATTATTAAAACAATAATCACGCAGACGATGGTATTTCAGTAATAGCAACATTAGTGTCCCACCCAATAATCCATCTTTAAAACTTAGACATCATTCAGAACACTCGTCGATTATGCTATAACTTAATCGTTTAATGAAGGTATAATCGATACCAGGGGGCGTTTTGCCACATTCTTTACACAGGAGGACAAAAACCTCCCCAAATCACAATGGAATCTCCTGCGGAGTTCCCACTAGTCGAGAAAAAATAAGTTACAAAATATTTGGTTTTATGCATTTTTTGTTGTTGTTGTGGCTATGTCAGAGTTTAGATATCAAACAACTTGTATGCGTTATTTATAAAAATTCATGATTGTTGTGAAGTACAGTATAGAACCTTGTGTGGGTGTATAGACACATACGCGTGTGATTTATTCTGATGGAAGTCCAGGGTTAGGGTACACCCTATTTACAACTCCGTAGGGATTTGTAAATAGTTCAAGGTTATTAATATACACAGAACAACTCTAAACTATTCTTTACGTCAACGAGAATAAACAACAAACTGGTATTTTTTGTTACACTTCTTTATTAAACATTCAGTTGCGTCAACTCCTACTCTTTTTTTCGTAGTGTAAGAGTAATTTTCAGTTTGTGTAAATAACTGAAATTAATAGCTGTGATCATAATTTTTTTTTTGATGAACATTCACCTATGGCCGTCGTTCGTCTCAAAAAAGTAACAAGATGAGTAGAGCTATTATTCATACGACGTTCTCTCTGTGCCGTTGTTTGGTGACGTGGGAAGGTCATTAATTCTGCCTTAGCGTTGTTCATCATCTTTGAAATTCCCTAGAGCTATGCGTCGATCTCTGCTGAAGGTGAAAAAAAACACACACGTCTGTTTGTTTGTTGGAGCCACGCGCATGGATCACCTCTGATCCAACTTGTCATAGCAACCCATTTTTAATATGAGTTTAAAGATTTCGAGAAAATATAAAAATAAATATGGAGGATATTCTGTGCCAATGACATTAAGCTAAATACTTGCCAAATGACATTGATCTAGAACCGGTCTGATCAGATCGTAACCTAATACCATTGAGGACCACGAGAACTGAATGGGAAAAAGAAAGCTTCAGATCGTCAGACTAGTAAATCCTCAGCTCGTTATACTAGTGTAAGAGAAAAAACCTTATCTCGTCAGACTAGCGCAGCAACATTTTGGAAGCTTATTTATTTGTTATATAATTTTACGGCAGCGGGTCGGGAATTATTTAATCCTCAGATTCACACCACAAGCGTGCTAATCACTGGACCACCTTCGTGAATTATTTAATCCTCAGATTCACACCACAAGCGTGCTAATCACTGGACCATCTCGGTAGGAAATGTCTGCTGATTTTCAC
>NW_013677358.1:0-3371 GCF_000517525.1 Limulus polyphemus | reverse complement strand
CACACCACAAGCGTGCTAATCACTGGACCACGGGTCGGGAATTATTTAATCCTCAGATTCACACCACAAGCGTGCTAATCACTGGACCACCTTCGTGAATTATTTAATCCTCAGATTCACACCACAAGCGTGCTAATCACTGGACCATCTCGGTAGGAAATGTCTGCTGATTTTCACTAAACTTCAGTGCCAATAACTTGAGGACCGGAAAGAAGAAAAACTTGAAACCACAAATCGGTTGGAAGATTTGGCTTAGGAGAGCAACAAAAGCATGAAAGTAGTTAATTAGCGTCAAAATTGTTGTTGTAGGTAACAGTAGCTGCTATACTGTGTCCAACTCCAATTTACATCAATGTTTATGTAACAACATTTAAACTGTATATTCATTGGAAGGGATGCAATGTAATATACGTAAACACACGTATATGGATACCTAAGTTGCTGGAGGTACAAAAGTGGCGTTTAGTGTAGGCATACATACAGTTAGTATTATTTACGTCTTAAACTAAGAGAGCTGAGGAACATCACTACAAAATACAAAAATGACGTTTAGTATAGGCCTACATATAATTAGTATTATTTACGTCTTAAACTAAGAGAGCTGAGGAACATCACTACAAAATACAAAAATGACGTTTAGTATAGGCCTACATATAATTAGTATTATTTACGTCTTAAACTAAGACAGCTGAGGAACATTACTACAAAATACAAAAATGACGTTTAGTATAGGCCTACCTATAATTAGTGTCATTTAGGTCTCACATTAAGAGAGCTGAGGAACATTACTACAAGATACAAAATCTTGAAGACTGTAATTCTGTGTATGTTTTATCTTGATGGTTCGCCAGTTCTTGTGAATGATAGTGTAATAAAGTTATAATAAATAATAACAGTGTTAAAGTAAAATATATAATGTTGTGTTATTAATTCTCACCTTAAAAATCTGATCTGTAAATAATGACTTAAGTAAAATTATTAATAATTACAGCTAACCTGAGCAAAAGTACCCGTCCCCAGTGACTGTAAAAGTTTAAGTTAATTTATCAATTTAAGTTATTTTATGGACTTTAAAAATGTCGATTGTGTTGCACTCTTAGTTGAACTCGGAGCTAAAGCTCTGACCTACTTATACTGCCCACCACAAGAAGTAATTGTTGAGTATTTCAATCATGCTAAGAGTCACTCAACAATAACATACGGTAAATCTACATTTTTATTCTTTAAGTTACGTCACATTTTGAAAATGTGAATGACAGTATGAATAATTCTTAACAGTTTAGTGTAGAATATCCTGCTTGTAAAAAAAAAAAAAAAAGTTGGCATCATTATTGTTAATGCATGTTCAACATCCCGTCATCTCAAAGGTGAATGTTGAGCTTTACCTGCGTGCGCAGCTTTTGAAACGGGAGACAGACGAACACTCGGACAGACACCACGGTTCGCAGTACGTATAACATCGCTAATATATTTTCGTATTCTGATGAATCCTGGTATTCAGATAAAGGCCTCATCTGCACTGGATATGGCAGATGTAGTGTGTTTGACATATAACTTATTATCCTTTGCCCTCACGCGTGGGTTCTTGTAATTACACTTGGTGCACAAAACAAAACCTAAACTATAATTACACTTAAACAACTCTCCGTTAAGTTCACAGAAATAGGTTGTAGTTTTGTCACACGATTAGAATTAATGGACGACTACAGAAGTGATGTTATGTTTACTAACTAACTCTTGTGCATGGTCGGTCTGTTTTCAACGTCAAGCTGTTATTTTGATGTAGTACTCACGCCTGTTGACCAGTTTGGACAACTAACACTTGTGCATGGTCGGTCTGTTTTCAACGTCAAGCTGTTATTTTGATGTAGTACTCACGCCTGTTGACCAGTTTGGACAACTAACACTTGTGCATGGTCGGTCTGTTTTCAACGTCAAGCTGTTATTTTGATGTAGTATTTCGGACAACTAAAATATCTTAACTGTTTTTCAGGTTTTTTTTTTTTTAGAAGACCTATCTGTACAGCACCAGCCCAATGTACAAAGACCAACAGAAACGACACCATGTAGAAATCTGTAGATTAAAAACTTTCTGAATATGACGTCTAAGAGGATTGTGTGTAAGTACTTTTATTAAAACATGGTTTTAGATATAGATTGTAATCAGTGGATTCTACTGTATGTTAGTTTGGTTTGGTGTAATATGTTTTTTTTTGCTCTTTAGAAAGAGCCATACGAAAGTCGGTGAACTCTAGATGTTAGAATGTAAAATATGATACATATAAATCTGTAACATTTTTACGATCATTTGATTTTGACCTTGCATGCTTTCGCAACACTCAGCTTACAAAAATAAGTTATCATGTTACGTGAAGCACGTGACGAAAAGAGAGCTCGTGCGGTAGATGTAGTGATCCCGATACCGTGATATTTCCGTTAAGTAATATTCCTGACGTGACTGCCTCGACCTTCTCTTAGAGTTGGGGCGCTAGACGTATAATCTGCGAGTTCCAATCCCCATCATCGAAAACATGATCGCCATTTGAACCGTGGGGGGCGTTATAATCTTATGGTCAATCCCGCTGTTCGTTAACAAAGGAACAGTCCAAGAGTTGGCGGAGGGTGGTGTTGATTAGCTGCCTTCCCTCTAATTTATCACAGCTATGTTAGGGACGGATAGCGCAGATAGTCCTTGAGCAGCTTTGTGTGAAACTCAAAACAAACAAACAAACAATCTGTTTTATTAATGCTAGCTTAATAATAATAGATCATGTAAATATTAAACTTTTAGGCATACAACAGATTGTGCGTTATTTTAACGTTATTTCTCTTTTAAATATCAGATACAACATTTATTAGAGAACACTTATCGTACATGCTACATGTTTTGAGGTTAATGAAATCAATGCCATGTAAAAGGTGGAAAAGACGCTTTTTTTATATCAAACTGTTATTTTATACACACATAAACTAAAAACGGGTTTCTTGGAATTCTGATAAAAATATTGTTAGAGGCAATTAGTAACGCAATGTCGTCAGGGTTAGTCTTATTAGTCTTGTATTCCTGTTTATCGTACCTTTATTATATATTATTAAATAATGTACTTAAGTTTGTGTGTCGTTTTATTTAACATATAGTATACAGCAAAGTGTGAAACTTGAGGACAGGAATAAGCGCATTATAGGGGCTGCCTAATCGGTGAAAAAAAGCGTAAGGAAACATTCTTAAATCAAAAGTAAACAACTTCTAGGGTAAAATGTATAAATAAACCTCTTCTGGGTACATTTGAGTGTTTCGGCGTGAATGTTTTAGTTATTGAACGATAGAGGGCACGTGAAAACGAGAGAAGGTTTGTTTGTTTGTTTGTTTG
>NW_013677357.1:13321-15022 GCF_000517525.1 Limulus polyphemus | reverse complement strand
AATGTTTATTTAGTTAGAGATATCCATTCAAAATTATATAAAACTTTGAGGTCCTTGGGTGTCCAACGAAAAAATCTCACTTAGGCTTATCTATTTGAGAGCCAAGTGGTCATTGAATGGAAGTCTTGAACTAGTTTTGCAGGAATGATTGTTTCCATCTGTATCATGCCTCAGGATTACTTAATGGTGACGAGTATTACAGCCGTTGATTAAAATAGTCATTTATACAATATGAGTTAGTTTGTTTGCTTCTTTTTGAATGCTGAACTTTATAAGTATTAATACACATCTTCAAGAACAACATATTATGCCTAAGTTAAATTGTCCTTAGTTTATGTAACTATTATAGAAATAGTTCTTCTGATAGTCAAACTGTTAGCTGCATGTAGCTCAAATGTACACTTTTCCTTAGACAGAGGTCATTTGTAGAGGTGACCAGTAACCAAGGTTACCAAGCAATTGTAGTCTAGAAGATAATTGGTAACAATTCTGAGAATATGTAACATTTCAGACCAAGAATGATATATTAGATTCATGCTTTTTGGTAAAACCAGCGGGACTTCACAAAGCAACAGCTAAAGTGATTTCCTGTGTTAACGTGTACAAGACGGGCATATTGAGCATCTACGACAATTACGTCCTGCTGTTTGAAGCTGACGCAGTGGCGTACAAGCATGAAAAGTATTTGAACAGTGAATCCCCGAAAAGATTTGCAAGAGCAGTTTAATCCCTTCTCCAATTACCCTGCTGTGACAACTTTCCTGATCTCTACTTACTACATCATTTGGCCCCACCGTCTCATTTTAAATCCTTTAGAATTTAACATCTAAGAACCTTTTATTAATTCCTATTTACACATTTGTAAAGAATGTTTATGTCAGTACAATAAAAAATATTTCGTCTTATTTACTTAAAATATTCGTTAAATTATTTTAAGTTTCTTCCAAACATGCTCTCCGTGATCTAACAATTAAACGCTTTTATATATACTTTTTCACATTAAGCAAAGTTTTGCAACCTTCCGCTACCTCTTCAAACTATCTCTATTCGTGTAAGTTGGCTATACAATAGAGAGGGAAAAGCCAATTGTGAAACTAAAAGTTACATTCTAATCAATGTGCATCAAAGAAAATTCTATAAAGTTGGAAAATTTAATTATATAAAAATTGTATTAGTTGAGGTTTTTAGAATGAGAAGTCTGTGTTTAAAACATATTGTTAGTAATTTCCAACGGCTTCTTTGTTTTGCAGAATCTTTGTTATAACATTAAAAGCTTCAACAATAAATATTGAAATACTTATTTTCGTGACTTGAAACATCGTCGTGATCAGGATACTTGAATTGCAATCTGTGAGTTTAAATCCCATCATCAAACATGTCGTCTTTTCAGCTGTGGGGGTCTTGTACTGTGACGTTCCATTCTACTACTCAACTACAGTAGCCCAAGAGGCGGGGGTCGGCGGTGTTCGTTAGCTGCCTTCTATTTAGTCTATATCTAATAATGGCTGGAGACGGCTTGAATGGGTAATGAAGAAAAACTTTAATATAACAGCAAATGTACAACGTTTCGACAAAGTTTTGTCATCATTAGGTACAAGTAATTTTCATTGACACGGATATATATATACAGTATTGAACAAAGAAGTCACATGACCGGAACTGTTGTGAAACTTAGAAGAGGTATCTAGGCACCCCGGGGTG
>NW_013677357.1:7614-12518 GCF_000517525.1 Limulus polyphemus | reverse complement strand
AACGAACTGATAAACAATAAAAAGGTAAATTATTGAAATCTACATACATTATGTGATTATTTCTTTATTGTCGTGTTACGAAAACGGGAATATTTTAACTAAATAATCATAGAGAGTTCATATGCGTTTAAAGACGTTTCTGCAACGGATTAATAAATATAAAATACGTAAATTGTCATAATTTAAATAGATAATGTGAACGTTTCTCTATTATTTTAACAGGAATTTAACAATCGACAATATGGAAAACAACTCAGCGAGTGAAAAAGTATCGACAGTTCGAAAGACGCAATACTTCTGTCTTTTGTACCCATATGAAACTGACAGAAAAAATAATATGAAACGGCACTTTTCATCAATGCACAAGCACAGTTCGAAGATTCTAGAATGTTGTGGAGAACATTTTTTAAATAAAGCTGCTTTGCGTTCCCACACGAAAACCTTACATAAAGAAGGTTATAGTTGCAACCTGTGTACACGACGCTTTTGCCGAAGAGCTCTACTGAGACGACACATGAGTGTCCACAACGGTTTAAAGGAATTTTCGTGTGAACTTTGTATTTACGCTACCAGTCACAAAAGCAACTTAGAGAGACACCAATTTCGTATCCACGGAATTCCAGAGAAGTAACATCGAAAAAGGAATTCCGTGTCCAAAAAATCAGGAGCATCTTCATCATCGTCTATGGGTTTGTCTTCTAGAGAAGAGGAAAGCAATGGTGAGAAATTTATCAAAGTATCTAATAATCAATCCATTGTATATACACCCGAATTACCAGAGACTACTTCTGAAGAACCATCAATTACAATGGCAGAAGATATTAACAGAAGGGAAACTAAAGGAACAGACGGAATTTCTCCAACAAAGGAGCCCCCCAGTGGCACAGTGGTATGTCTGCGGACTTACAACACTAGAATCCGGGTTTCGATACCCGTGGTGGGCAGAGCACAGATAGCCCATTGTGTAGCTTTGTGCTTAATTTCAAACAAACAAACCAACAAAGGAAAACATTCGATTGTTCTGCTTTACTTACAAATGTTTGAAATGCAACAGCGTTTTTAAAAAGCAGTCAGACTACATAATTCACGTTGACCAGATGCACCCACCACGAGATGCCTTCGATATGACACTCATTCATGCAGCTTTGAGACATGGTCAGCAGGCTCTAGAGAAACCTTTGAACTTGGTTATTCATCCTCAACGGGTACCATTTTAATATATAAGAGCTCATATTGTTAATAAAATTTAATATGATTTGGTCTAAGTAATTATTTATTACAGCAATATATCTACCTTTCATTTTGAATTTATTTATTTATTTGATTTAACTTGTAATTTAGATTTAGTAGTTAAATTGTAATTTGCATTTAGTAGTTAATTAAAGACAGATATATAGGGAGTTTATGATATTTGCCAACAAGATTGATACACAGTTTTCTTTTTAATACAAATATGTTTTAATATACACACAACAATACAATTTACATTAACAGTTATTACAAATAGTTATTACAAACAATGATTTATAAACAAAATTTTCACAAATTTACAAGCGATATAAAGTTTTCTTTCTAGTCTAGAACTTATTGAGGGTTCACGATGAGCGAGTTGATTTCGAGTTGACGTTGGCACATTTCACTTAACAGGGAGCTGTAGTCTTCATTGTTCATACGCCTATTAAAGATGGTGTTTCCACCGATGACGTTAGAAAATGTTATCGTAGGCGAGTGGAGGATTTCTAGAAATTTCAGTTTTACGTAACAATCTAAACTACATTCAAGCGTTTACATACATAGATATATTGTAGACTCTTACTCTCGGGATCTTCCATAACTTTGGAAAATAGGCGGGAGTTTCGCAATACGTATTGAACACTATAACCTATGTATCTTTCTAAATATAAAGTTACTCTATACAAGCGTTGATATTAAAATAAATTCGTCACATCATGCCTTTAAAGTTTATGTATCTCACGTAACAATTGTAATATAGAATGTGAAATGTAGGTTTATAAAAGTTGTTTAAAAACTGTTAATACTTTGAATAGATTTACTGGTATTATGTATTAAACAGCTCTTTGAATTCTGCAATAATCACCTTTGTTTTTACAGTAGTTTAATAATGACTTCCACTTTTGTTTTAAATATTTGTCTTAACATTTAATGCTTGTAGATAATTAAAGTTTCTTTGTCTTTTCTTTACACTCTTGGTGTTTAGTGTGTGTACTTTCCTGATAAGATATGCTGGGTATCACGACATTTTACTAACGTAGTAAATGACTGCCGACAAATAATTATTTTCTCAAAACATTTCCTACCTCAGTGAAGGTCTATTGTCGAAAATTACATTGAACTAATAAATTATCACAGTAAACTTGATTAAAGATAAGTTAAAATTGAATAATAAAGTAATTGAATAGGTTGCTGGAAAATCAGAATAATATAGTAATTGAATAACTTGATTGAGTGATTGAATAAAAATGCTATCAGTTTATTGCAAATACGTTCATTATTATTTATGTTTCCACGGGTACAAATTTTATGACGTAATTTTTGTGTTGAAGTTCTTTTGACATGATAACGGTTGCTTTTATAATATTCCGATAATATAATTTCTATTCACGCAGAAAACGTTAAAATCAAATAATAAACTTCTGCATCTTTTTCCCGCCAATAAACTGACAGCAATAGAACGTCGTAGAACCGATTTGCTGCAGTTCTTTTGTGCGCTTTGATACAACATGACTTTTGTATACATTTCCAAACAGAGGTCAATGAGTATCGATTTTTACGAAATTTATATCCACATTTTGCATTAAAAACTTCAGTACTTTGGCAAGCTACTTACTGGTGTAATTGTTTCGTTCTAATTACATTTTAACAGTGATTTCTCCAAATTTTTGATACATCAAACTTTAAGGTATTACTTTGTTCAATACATTTCAGAGTTTATCTATTGAACTAAAGCACGCTTCACCGACATGCTAAGTAACAACAATACACTCAAGAAATCTCTATTGAAGTATTAAAAGTTCTGTACTAATTTCGTTATAAACATATTGCATTCTTAAAATTACGATACCAGTGTATTCTAACGGTTGATACTGATAGTTATTTGTATGAGATACGGCGAAATTTACAATATGTTTAGTAAGAATTATTTGTTAGGATTTTTGTGTGTATTAGCTCAGTATGGCATATATATTTGTTATGAAGCTATTACGTGTACATATGACTCTAGGTAATATCCTTTATAGTATTCAGGAAAGAAAAGTTAATGTTGTGTTAAAACATTCTTTCAATATTATGTTCAAGATCAAGTTCAATTATAAACTCTTTAATGAGCTCTTTCTTTATCAAATATAATATATAGATTATAAAAATTCTCATATTGTACGTTTATTTCTATGAAATTAAAATGTGTAATTTACGTAACAAACATAATCATTTTGAAAGATGTAACCACTCTATAAACTACCGTTTAATTGCGACTGTCATAATAAATTTATAACAATCGTAACATAACAGACGGCATAACGTAATGTTTAGGGACCTATAGATCCACCTTGGGTGTCCCACCTTTTAAATTAAAACTATTAAAGAAAAAAGACAGTTCTTATCATTTATAAAGTTATCAAGCATTCTCTTAAACTCACTTAAATGTACTGTCTCCGCAACATCTGATGGTAACCCGTTCCAAAGGCCAACCACCCTTTTTGAAAAATATAACTGTATTAGCTCAAGATAACTCCTACCTTGCAAAATTCATACGTGTGTCCCCTAGTCCTACAATTCTCACCATTAAGTATGAAAAAAGATGATGCATCAACACTATCAATTCCCTTAACAATCTTAAACACCTCAATAAGATTCCCCTCTAACTCTTCTTTTATCAAGAGAAAACAATTTCAAAGATCTTAACCTGTTCTCGTATTACAACCACGCACCATTTTAGTAGATCTTCTCTGAACTCTTTCAAACAATGCAACGTCCTTTCTATGGTAAGGAGCCCAGGACTGAAATCACTACTCCAAACCTGACCTAACCAATGACTAATACAACGAAATTATAACCTGTTTGGACCTGTATTCAATGATTCTGTTCATATAACCTAAACCTCTTTTACCATACCACTAGCCACAACACTGCTTGAATGACTGAAGAGACTGAGGATAAGTTATTTCTTTGTTTGTGACAATGGTAACATATCACATAAATTTTCTTTCATTCATAAATTACCAAATATGCTTTCCTTTCTCTGTTTACCTAGACATTACGTTTCTAAGATACACAGATGCCCATATCAATTCTTTGTGCATCTCAATCTTCTTTAGATAAGTTCACTATGATTTTAACTGCTTTGTCGGTACATAAAGAAAGACACGGGCGTAAAGCTGAGAAAGATTCATTTCAGACACTTTAGGATATATTTTGCAACAGTCTGTTACAGTTTCGAAGGAGAGAGTTCGTCCAATAGATAAGTGTCAAGTACTGAAGAATAAATTCTTAATTATTTAATGATATAAGTTAGTTTGTCTCCGTACGTTTAAATAAGGAACTTAAAGTTTTAAGGCTTTTTAAGGGCATCTTAATTGAACCTATTCCCTCTTTCAATAGGAAAATATGAACTTCTTTATTAGTGTCGATACAGTTACAAAATGGTGTTTGACATACTTAACATCCCCGTGTATTGAAAATGTAATTTATCGGTTTATTGTTTATTGACTAGCAAATGAAGATGAAGCGTACAGAAACCCTAATGTACAGTATTCGCATTTGTTTTACAGAAACTATATATATATATATATACAGTTGGATATTGTTTTTTTTTCCACTGAGCATTTGTATTGCAATTAAAAAAAAAAGAATGTAATAATGTTTGGTAATCAGCTGCTTAACTTCAT
>NW_013677357.1:5829-6705 GCF_000517525.1 Limulus polyphemus | reverse complement strand
TACTAAATTTTCTTTGTATTTTCATTACATTATTAGTACCCAGTGTGTATGTAAATAGGTGACAAAGTGTACCGCGATACTTTTATGCAATTTAACACTTATAGACTTTGGCGAACTTGTGTATATATTTTCAAACAGCGGCTCTAAAAATGACAATTTCTCAAAATATATTTATTTGTACGTTTTGCAATAAGAGCTTTACAACACTTTGGTTGCTATTTGGATATTACATATCAATGAACATTATATCACCTAAATGGTTGGGGCACTACTATTAACCCCACAGTGGCATGTCTGCGGACTTTCAAAGCTAAAATCCGGGTTTCGATACCCGTTGTGGGCAGAGCACAGATAGCCCATTGTGTTGCTTTGTGCTTAATTACAAGCAAACACTACTATTATTTTTTCATTCTAATTAATTGTTGTCAGTTCTTTCTCCAACTCTATCATATACCCAGTTGAGCAGTTTAAAATTCATTTAATTAGTACAATTTTACTTTTAATTAAATTTTGAAGTATAACTTCGATTTAAACATTTCAGAGTTTATATATTGAATTGAAGCACAATGACCATAAAATGGACAATAACTTACAAAATAAAACAAATATGTACATCGAACATAATAAACACTCATATATATATATCATTCACAAAATAAAACATAACTACAGAAAGTAACAAACAAGAAGAGTGTGACATAGCTTCACAATCATTAAACCAACCTATAACGTTACAGACAACAGCAAGATACATGAAAAATTTTGCACCAGAAGGAGAAAGCATATTACTGAAAGAGAGCCTCAGAAACTGTCACAGTTTCGTTTGACTTTTCACTACAATCAGGCTGTATACCAGTTACTTGGAAGCAAGCAAGT
>NW_013677357.1:2989-5492 GCF_000517525.1 Limulus polyphemus | reverse complement strand
GTTACAGACAACAGCAAGATACATGAAAAATTATGCACCAGAAGGAGAAAGCATATTACTGAAAGAGAGCCTCAGAAACTGTCACAGTTTCGTTTGACTTTTCACTACAATCAGGCTGTATACCAGTTACTTGGAAGCAAGCAAGTATTCTTATGTTCCCAAAGGTTTGTTTTTTATTGTTAAGCACAAAGCTATCCAATGGGCTATTTCTAATATGCTTACCACGTGTATCGAATCCAAGTGTTTAGTGGTGTGAGTCCTCAGACTTACCACTGAACCACTGGAAAGACATTACCAAAGAAAAGAAAATCAACGAATAATTCAGAGAATACAATTAGTCATCAGACTTTCTGGTTGATAGGAAGATAAGAATAAATGTGGAGGGCTCCCTTTCAGAGTATTTCCCTTCTGAAGCAGGCGCTCCCCAAGAAGAAGTAGTTAGCCATATAATTTTTTGTCATGTATGTCAGTAACATGTTCCTTAAATTCAAGTTACTGTTTACAGTTCGCAGATGATGTTGAAATTTAAAAGATTTCCACAAATCCAACAACAGCGGCATATAACCTTCAATCATTATTAAACGAAATAGAATAATTCTGTATAAATGGGAATCACAGTATTTGCTTTAAAAGCCAAAATAATACTTTTCATCAAACTAACAAGCAGCACCAAACCTGAACTATATTTAGATGGAACCTTATTTTTCAAGGTAACAACATCAGCTAAATTCCTAGGACTAACATATGAGTATGAGAAGAAAAGCTTGGTAAAGAGCTAGTCTAATTAGTGGTACATATGGAAATCACGGAGGTACATGGATAGACAACATTATTAAGATTTCCTAAACATATATATACACATATTGTTATCAAATATGCTTCCCCAGCATGGCTAAACGTTTTAAAAACACACATCTTGGAATTACAAAAAATATAAAACTACATTCTGACAAAAGCATAGAGAATACTTTTGACAACAAACATTCTTTTTCTACATAACCTCTCCAATATCCTGTTATTGTTCTCATACTGCAAAACATATTTGTACTTTCACGTAAATGTAGTTGGAATTATATATATATGTTTTCTATTACTTGTATATTACTAATGTTTTGGTACTATCAATCAGTCTATCATTTCATTTTTCTGTATACTCTCTAAAACTTGCTATAGATAAATTGGCTTTAAATCTCAAGTATTAACACAAACTTTCAGCTGGATTAACACCAGGATTTGTGGGTGGCCATTTTCTAACTAAAAAACTTTTACATTCTCCAAATTACTCCTATACAGCTAGATAATGTGTTTTGAATTATTCGGCGGCAAGTTGGCCATAACTGATATAAACTGAATAAAATCACAGAGGAAACGATATTAGTACAATAAGTCACAAACACAAATTCTGGCGAATTGATTTTCGTATCTCAGTCAATGACAAATATATAAGCTGAAAGCACAATCAGTTGTTTTTGAGCTGTGTTGATATTTTTCTTTTGTTAAGAAATAGAAACAGGAAACTTCACGATATCAAATCAAAAAGCCAAACTATTTCGTCCAATCACTCTCTCTGATGAACAGTTATTATTGTCTTGCTGAAAATGACCATACTGACTACTTTGACGATCATGCCCCCTGGTTTGAAAGAGTTACACCATTTCAGTAAGCACGTGCACACTAAAGTCCTCATGGTGACCAGTTTCCTTTCTTCTCTTGGCTAATTATCAAGTTCACCCCTGCTGACAACAACTCGATCATTCTCTTCAACCTCCGTTACCTTTAGAATTTTAACGTAATTATCGTTACCCTTGGATATTTATACAGAAAATCAGATATCAGAAGACAATAGTTATAATATAACGTTTATGTCGTACAGTATTTATTACATTTTGGTGATAATTTGAAAAAAAAACTATCATAGTATCTAATTTATTATTATTGTGAAGCGTTGTCTATTGATCGGAAGAAGTTGTGAAATTACGTGATAATAACAATAATGAAAAATGTTTTAAATTATACTTTGCCGTATCAATGCTGGTTTTCTTTAAACTTGTAACCTTACAGATTGTTTCTTTTTAGCTTCATTACTCCTTTCCGGAGAGGAAGGGTACTAATATCCCACGATTATATTAATCTCACAAAGAAAATAGTGTAACTAAATTGCATGGGATTTAGAAAAAATGTGATAAACAGCGTATAGCTTCGGATTAAAAACTTTAGATAAACTGATTTAGAATTTCTATTATTTTTACGTTGTGTTTGTTTACCCAAACCTTATGTTTTTAGGCTACTCAGACTTTTAACAAATCTTTGTTAGATAAGTAAGCTCGTTAAATATGTCCACTTTCAGGTTTATAACTTCAATTACCAATACTTAAAGTCACGGGTTATATGGAATATCTTTAGCAACAGTTCCTTCCAATTCTAAGTCCACAAAGATATACGTGTCAAGTTCTGGAGACGGCTTGAATGGTCAACTAATATTAAAATTTTTCTTCATTCCCCA
>NW_013677357.1:0-2270 GCF_000517525.1 Limulus polyphemus | reverse complement strand
ATTTCGTTAACAATGCGTTGATTTCGCGTAAGGAAAAATCCTTTGGGATCCCGTCGATAATGATGAGAGAGTCTGAAGCGTTGATCGGCGTGAACGTTAGTCCCGCGGGGGGACAACCGTCATAGTCGTGGAGTGTAGAACAAGAGGTCTTCATGTATTGGCGTCTGGACTAACTAGTGACTAGACTCAGACTGGGAAAAACAAATTGTTATCGTACCAAATGGTTACTAAAGTCTACTTACATCCGCCTATTGTTGTTATTCCTTCACTCATAAAACAGTTGTAGTGATTCTCTACAGCCTACGCATGCTTATAATGCGTACTGACAAGCAGAATTATAGTATGATTAAGCGTATTTATTTGATCTAATCAAAATCAAGCACTGACGTTGAGAGCAAGTTTATAAAACACTTTTCAACAAGAAGAACCAGCGAGAAGCCCACCCTTGGGGCTGCTTTGCGCACTATTTTAAAAAGTATAAAAAATAAAGAGGAATGCGCGCAATAGGTGCAGAATGGTCTAAAAAGGCGAGAGCAGCTTTCAGAATATAAAAATCCTTTCTGATCACGGAGAACTAGGCTAGAACGATCGTCTACTTCCCAATTTCCCAGAAAATCAAAGGAAAGATTCGGAATGCTTTGGTTTTAATAGATATTTAATAGTTATTTTATTTCTAATGATGTTATTAATCAATTTCAATACATAATTAGTGAAAATAAACATGTTCCTAGTTTTCTTCTAGTACGTCTTCAATCTTAATGTCAAAATCTTGTAATGAAATGTTCTCTTCAGCTCACATTTCCGTAAGAACATCTTGATCTGCCTCTTTCTTCTCTTTTTTTGATGGCTTTTGGATATTTGGGGGATATGTTTACTGTACATATAGTTGGAGGATCACAATGTAAGCATATTTTACAGCTTTTGCAGCTTCCTTTCTTTTGTGTTCATGTTTCTTCAGATGGTCCTGGCCTTTTCCTAACTTTGGTCATATTTGCGCCTCGCAAAAATGAAAAACGGATTTCGAAACGGCTGAATTTTTTACGTACGATAATTATATCCGGTTTTATGGTATTTTTACGCGCAATAAATGAATCTGAAATTTTAAATATTTTCCAGCAAAAAAAATTAATTGTGGATGGGCTGCTGACAACAATGCCTTTAACGTATCTGAAATAATTATCTGTTAGTTGTCGAACAAAAGACAAGATCGTACAACGTTTTTCAACATGTTCTTACTGCCACAAAAAGGTTTACTCGTAAATTAAACGTTTAACAAGATATATCAATGTCTATATCGATAATATCATACCTATAATTCATTGAAAATATCTTATCAATAACTTATGTACTTTTTCAATGGGATGATCTCTTCACGTCCAGTACTGTAAGAGTAGTAAACATAGTTTTTATTTAAAACTTTAAATAAAAGTTAAGTGATATACGTGGTAGTTAGTATATCTCAACATAAGAAGACCAACAAGAAAATCTAGCTACAGGGTGATAATTTCTTAAAATACAAAGAAATTAATAAAATCTCCATTTTCAGTCAAACTGCATTCATCGGGACCAAGACAATCTTTTGGCCGAAATCTACCGCTTACATCGTTTTCAGATTCAAGGATGTTAGCAGTTTCATTGTATTTTTATATGTTGAATAGTTTAATTTTTTACTAGTCATAATCATTAGGCATATTACCTCTGACAGTAATTTTAGTATTAGTGATTATGTTGATATCATTTGTTTATATAGTGTTCTGTGATCTTGAAATATGCAATAAAACAACGTTCATTAAATTATGTGTATCCACTCTAAACTGGATATCATGCTTCACGATTACATAATAGTGACGAGCATTATAGCTGTTGAAATTATAAAGTATTTGAAATTACAGGTTGGGGACAAATAGTGCAGGGTAAAACTGGTCATGCAAATCTGTACGGTTCTTCACTGTTCAAATTATTTTCGTGTTTCTACGCCTGTGTGTCAGCTTCAAACAGTTGGACATAATTATCATTAGCCGTCACAGAAAATCACTTTGAGTGTTGCTTTGTCAACCAGTCCAGATTTCTTGGAATCTCCTGCTCGTTTTATCAAAAAGCGAGTACCAGAAGATGTCTAGTGCCTGATCCTTGTGGGAAATGTTACATTTTCTCAGAATTGTCCCCGAATATATTGTAAACTACAATTGTTTTTAGCGTTGACCTTGGTTACTGGTCACTTTTACAAATAAATTCCACATGTCTAACGTTTTGAGTAGAAATATGTATTA
>NW_013677356.1:9372-13035 GCF_000517525.1 Limulus polyphemus | reverse complement strand
ATAGATGGTTGTGGCAAGCAGCTTACAAAGAATAAAACCACATTTTTCACATAGATACTTGCAGCAAGGTTGTGGCAAGCAGCTTACAAGGAATAAAACAACATTTTTCACATAGATACTTGCAGCAAGGTTGTGGCAAGCAGCTTACAAGGAATAAAACGACATTTTTCACATAGATACTTGCAGCAAGGTTGTGGCAAGCAGCTTACAAGGAATAAAACAACATTTTTCACATTAGATACTTGCAGCAAGGTTGTGGCAAGCAGCTTACAAAGAATAAAACGACATTTTTCACATAGATACTTGCAGCAAGGTTGTGGCAACTAGATAATAACTGTTTTTACAATTATGTGTGAAGTTTGTCATGACTATACAAAATAGTCATTCTAGAAGTTTCCTGAAGAGAACAGCAAATTAGCAGCCAAAACAGAGAATAAAAATAGATAGTAATTTTTACCTAGCTACACAGAAAAAAAATAATAATAATTAGACTAGGTGATCACATAGGCTAGTAACCAAGTAAATGAGGTCTGGATTAGACTAGCTTATCATGTAGGCTATTAACTATGACATAATTCACACATAAGTGTCAGAATAACTGTTCTGTCACTTATGTGTGAATTATGTCATAGTTAATAGCCTACATGATAAGCTAGTCTAATCACTAGTCAGTAACTGCTGACTAGTGATCAGACTAGCTTATCATGTAGGCTATTAAGTATGACATAATTCACACAAGTGTCAGAACAGTTACTGACTAGTGATTAGACTAGCTTATCATGTAGGCTATTAACTATGACATAATTCACACATAAGTGTCAGAAACACACACATCACAAAGTTTAAAGCCCACAATGAAATTTTTTTAAAGTATTTTGATATTTTACTTCCATGTCAGGAAATACTATTTTTCACAACAGAAATATGCTTTTTTTTTTCATATTCCAACAAACACATATTTTTGGTACAGTTAAAAAAAACTTGTCATAAAATTCCCATGTTTTTATCATAAATTTATGTTTTTACAACTATGTTTAGAGTTTGTCTTGGCTAATACCCTAAACCAATAGACGACCAGCTAGTTCTAATACCATACTTTCATAAACCTTTTCACACAATATTAACATTTTAAAGTGATTTTATATTACATTGTAATACAATATGCTCCAGTAGCTATATTTTAAAACACATTTTTATGGACTAGTGGTTGGGAACCACTGGCCTGTATGATCACCTAGTATACTTGCTATCTAGCAACTGTTTTTACAACTATATGTGAATTATGTCATGCTTAGTAGCCTATACAATCAGCTAGTCAAATTACTAATTAGTAACTGGATCAGTAATTTAGTGATCACAAACTGTGGGCTTTAAACTTTGTGGTGTGTGTGAGATCAGTAATTTAGTGATCACAAACTGTGGGCTTTAAACTTTGTGGTGTGTGTGTGAGGTCAGTAATTTAGTGATCGCAAACAAACACATTTTAATTGTTTTCAATTTTATGCAAATATTTTTTATAACATAACTGCAGTATACAAAATAGCTTAATGTGTTACATAACCTGAATTTTGTAACAGTTGTATTAACAAATGCACATAATTATTTTGTTTAAAGAATTTTTGAAGATATGTTTTCTCTATGACTTTTGTGTAAGAAGTGTCTTATTGAATATTAAGAAAACAACTGTCTTGTTGGTTTTATTTTGTTATGAAAATAACCAAGTTATAAGTGCAAGAGTGTAAAATGTACTCTTAGCTAGTAGAGTAAAAGTGTAAATCATAGCCTTTTAATTTCTTTAGTTTAAAAAGCACTACACATTTAATTTATGTAATGTAAGATTTATTCTGTAGTGTTATGAGTTTTTTATTAAAGAGAAGTTTAAAAAATTGCATGCTCTAGCTTTCATAGACAATTTTGAAAATGCAAATCACCAAGTCGCGTGACAACCATATCTGGTATAAAATGGTGATATAATTGTCTATATCAGAACTACAGTTTGACATTGTTCACATTTCTTAAGTAATGTGATGCCACTGAAAACTGATTGTTTTTGCACTCCAGTTATGGTAAGCAAAGTCAGTATCTTGTAAAAGGGGAGAATCTGCAAACACAAAGGTTAGTGGCCAAAGATGTCCATGCAGCGTTACACTGCATAATCAAAAAGGATCTCTGGTCTGGAAAAGTGACACAAATTTCTTCCACAGCATGTCCGTTCAACCATTGTATATGTGAAGCAACTAGAAAATGAAATGATATTAATTCTATTCCATATGTAGACATACTGGTCAAGTTGTGAGCTGCATCTATGTATCTCTGTACAATCCAACTGTTACAATGTGCTGGAAACTGTTGTTTTTATACATTAGATGGCTTATGAAAAGCATACATGAAAAAGTAGTGTGCTTTGGACATGACAGCTTTACAGTGGAGCCTTTTGCAATAGGAACTGTGCTGTAAGGCTGTTGTCAAGATGTCATCAGATAGAGCATTAGCAAATATGGCGAATGAACTGTAATGATGTGGTGAAGCTCCAAAATCATTTTAATTTAAAGTACTGACCATCTGTATAAGGATATTTATGAACAAATAGTCTGAAACCATAGATGGTTTTGGTCTGCTTAAGATTTCACTGTTTTAATGGGAACGTGTTGCATTATTAGACTGATTATTGAACCTGCTTTTCTGTTGTCCTATACTACTAAAAGTATTTGAGAAAAGTTAAAGAAATACTTGCTTGGGAGTCACACAATCTTTTTTTTTTCCTTTAAAAAGTTTTAAATGCAGAAGACAAGCTTATGTAGATTCCAAGAATATCAATTTTATTACCTTTTATCAGTATTTTTAAGTGTAATTTATTTGCATATATGATATTTATATAAAAAATTAAACATTTCAATTGAAAGGATCAGTTGTTACTATTTCTGTAAATATCATTTCAATTTTCTTAGAAAATGTTTTTATTGTTTTCTTCTTTTTTTTCTCACATTCATTTCCAGTATTTTTAGAAAAAGTATAATTAGACTTGTGCACAAATTACCTAACTTACATTGAATAATTACCAGAGCTTGCTCACTTAGGCAAGAAAAACCTGAACAAGCAACACAAGTCACTGCCCTTTTGAAGATTTTTTATTTGTGTGTGTGGCTGTGTTTTAAAAATTTTAGTATTATGGCAACTTTTAACAGATGAAAAGAATAAAAGGAATTCTAATTTTTGTGGAATCATTATTTGTAGGATTTCTGAGAAAAAGATTCAGTGTGTATGCGAAGTATCAAAATGAAAAACAACCTTACTTGGAAAGACCTTGTGTGCCTTGTAATCATGTTATTTTCAATAAGGACACACTTAAGCATCATCAGTTAATGCATCAACCTGTATGGAAGAAATTTGTATGTTCAATCTGTTTTAAGCTTTTCAGTTGCCCTGTATATTTAAAATTGTCATGGAATTTTATACTATTTGTACATGCAGTTCAGGCACTTTTCTTTTTAGAGAAAAGCCAGATACTGTCAGTGTGTACATGTTTATTATAGTTTTAGAGAAAAGCCAGATACTGTCAGTGTGTTCATGTTTATTATATTTTTAGAGAAAAGCCAGATACTGTCAGTGTGTACATGTTTATTATAGTTTTAGAGAAAAGCCAGATACTGTCAGTGTGTACAT
>NW_013677356.1:6947-9362 GCF_000517525.1 Limulus polyphemus | reverse complement strand
AAAAGCCAGATACTGTCAGTTTGTACATGTTTATTATATTTTTAGAGAAAAGCCAGATACTGTCAGTTTGTACATGTTTATTATATTTTTAGAGAAAAGCCAGATACTGTCAGTTTGTACATGTTTATTATATTTTGAATTGCCAAGGTATTTAATTTCTTCATATAAAGTTTTTTTTATTGATTTTTACACTAGTCAGACTTTAAATAATACTTTGATCTTTGTGTTGTATTTTCCTGTGCCAACTTTTACAATAACTAAAATTAAAAGTTTACACTAAATTATTATTGTATGGTTGATTTAATATGGTTGTAAAACTTAAGTTATTATTTGAAAAATGTAAATTAAATATACAGTTTTATATGTTTGTTAGTATCAGAGTCCATGCATCTCTTGTACCCTTTCTTTATTTGCTTTTCGTTCAAGGTTTGTGAGACATGAAGTGTATGCATGCATGAACTATAAAAAGATATTCCTGTTTACTTTATGAGATAATTTTCTCAAACCTGTAGCATGCAGTTGTTCATCATAAACCTGAGATGATAGCTTATATTATATATATTTATGTGTTCCACATTTCTTATTAAAAGTCTTGACATACTGTGGCATTTAGTTGTATTATGTGAATTATGCTTTGGTCAATTTCCATTATGTATTCTATATAGTGCTCAACTAAGAAGTGCAGGTTCACACCATATCAACCCAAATAGTTTAGTTATAAAGATACCTAAGATCTTGGATACAGCATGGTATAGGTTTTATTTATGCATGTGTATACCTTTCTCTCTTATAGCAAAAAGCTGTTTGTAGTTGTTTAGCTTGAAATCTGGATTTAGTATTATATTTTTATGCTTTGTGGATAAACTGTGGTATGAAACACAGTTGCTTATACTGCTTAACAAAGGTCATACCATGAGAAGCTAAGAAGTACAGTTTTCAATCCTCTCATCAGCCCAGTGATAAAGAATTGAAAGCTTTATCTGTTTTTAGATATAAACAGAGGTTACATTATTTTCTATAGAAGACTAGTAATACCTTGTTAGTAGTGTTATTCAGAAAAACTTAAAAGTAAGAGAGATCTTCTGCATATGTAAAACTGTTGATATAGGATGAAAATAATGTGTGTTCTCTATGGTTAAGTCTCGGATATTTCTTATTGTTATGTCTGTGTTCGCTTGTTAATTTTCCGTAGAAGTTATTTCCAAGAAACTTCAGCGATACAAGTCCTTTCTTAAATAAAACTAGTTTATTCCCTCTCAATACAACTGTGCAATACACTTAACCACCTGCTAGAATTCACAACGATTCACGCACTTCACTACCGCACTTGACTCAGTTGTCAGTCTCCGTCTCTGCCTGTCTGCAATTCTAATCCCGATTAATTGTCTGGCGCACTTATATACAAGAATAGAGGGTGCCTAGCAAATACTGGATTATTCGTGATGTTCCCTGATCTTTCTAGAACTCATTATGTGTTACCGGCGTCACTTGACTTCTGCTGTCGTAACATTATATTATTTAATAATTAACCCACACCTTTACCAGCGTCACTTGACTTCCGCTGTCGTAACATTATATTATTTAACAATTAACCCACACCTTTTGTAAAAAGAAAAGTTTAAGTGGACAGATTTTCTTTTGTGTTTCTGTATTACATAGAAGTATATTAAACATCTAAATAATTAGGATTAACTTTTTTAAATGACAAACAATTAAAAGGACAGGCTATTTTATCAAAGTCTTCATTAAATAAGATCAATAGGATACTTTTAACCTTTTTTTTTATTGATGACCATACCGATATATTGCATTATATGAGATTTGATTAATTACACAAGTATATAGACATTTGTGATTCCCTGGATTTAAATGGATCTTGAAAGGTTTGATATTTTATTGAAAACATGATCCAGTTTATATGTTCTACTGGTTCATTGGAAGCTTGTAATGTTTGTTGAAAACATGATCCAGCTTATATGTTCTACTGGTTGATTGGAAGCTTTGATATTTGTTGAAAACATGATCCAGTTTATATGTTCTACTGGTTGACTGGAAGCTTGTAAGGTTTGTTGAAAACATGATGAACCAGCTTATATGTTCTACTGGTTGATTGGAAGCTTGTAAGGTTTGTTGAAAACATGATCCAGCTTATATGTTCTACTGGTTGATTGGAAGCTTGTAAGGTTTGTTGAAAACATGATGAACCAGTTTATATGTTCTACTGTTTGACTGGAAGCTTGTAAGGTTTGTTGAAAACATGATCCAGTTTATATGTTCTACTGGTTGATTGGAAGCTTGTAAGGTTTGTTGAAAACATGATGAACCAGTTTATATGTTCTACTGTTTGACTGGAAGCCTGTAAGGTTTGTTGAAAACATGATCCAGTTTATATGTTCTACTGGTTGATTGGAAGTT